>NW_008824372.1:89008-101336 GCF_000699105.1 Pygoscelis adeliae
CGGTGCGAGGGCTGCCCTGAGGAGCTGAGCCAGAGACCCTTTGTCTCTGCAGGCACTGCTTGCTGGAAGATACAACAAAAGGCGTTCTTCAAGGTTGTACATCTGCCAAGCAACTCCAAAGACATTTTTTTAGTTTAATGAATCAGTTCTTGATATCTCTGCCATAGAC
Source organism: Pygoscelis adeliae (assembly GCF_000699105.1). Taxonomy (NCBI): domain Eukaryota; kingdom Metazoa; phylum Chordata; class Aves; order Sphenisciformes; family Spheniscidae; genus Pygoscelis; species Pygoscelis adeliae. The sequence goes on from NW_008824372.1 coordinate 89,178, forward strand.
TATCGTTCTTCTGTGGAGAGCATTTTCTATTTTCAGCAGTATTTCTGATATTTTTTTTCATTCTCTTCTGGCCCATTTTGTGGGAAAATTGAAGCACCTTCCAGGACACGTTGTTTTGACAGAAGGGAAATAACCCATTTTTTCTTTCCTGGTGGGAGCAGCACTGTCCAAATTGGTGAGATTCTTCCACTCGCAGACATTTCTGCCCTCCTGGAAGAGAAGCAGGGCAGTCATTCTCTTGCCATGTGGAAAATGAGAGTTTTGGTATTGGAATTTAAAACTATAACGGGATATGCCTACATGACATGAAAGTATTGCAAAATCAGCTACAAAAGGCTCATTCAGAAAAAATGCCCATGACCCATGACAACGGGCTAGCACTTTTAATCTTGTTTTTACAACTTATAGATCAGTTGTCTTAATTCGCTTCTCAGAATACATCATCTCATGCAACATAGATGGGAGGTGAAGGGAGGAGGAGGGGACCGAGCCTGCTGTGAGAGGTATTCTGAAATGAAGTCGTTCAGCTTCTGTTTGGGTCTCTGTCACTGGGCTCTTAATTATTATTGTCTGAGAGGTTTCCTGAGGTGGAAGTCTTTTCCAGTTCTCCCTCCATCAGTAATTTTCTATAAGAGAGAGTAAAATATCACCCTGATTTTAGGTGGGGTGACTTTTTTCTAAATATCTGCAAATCTTGAACCAGACATGAACGTTTTACTTGGTAAAGCAGCAAGTCTTGCCTGTGTCTTGCCTGTGTCTTGCCTGTGTCTTGCCTGTGTCTTGCCTGTGTCTTGCCTGTGTCTATGTATTTCATTCTTGTACCTTTGATTTGTCAGTGAATCCACGGGTGTGAAACAATGCTTCTTCTGAATTGTTTGAATTAAGCAAGTGCTGTACACCCTGTTTCTCTTATTCAGTGACTGTGCACAGAATCTGGAGTCATACGCCAACAGTGTAAACAAATAGAAAATGCAGTTAAGATTGGAGAGTTCTCAGTTCTTAAGTAATTTAATCCTACAGGTTAGAAAACCCTTGGTATAGCAAAATCCAGGATAAAATACAGGTTTTATGGCCTTTAAATCAAAGATTTCTGACAATCTAATAATGGGCTACTGTGCTTTTGGTGACAACCATTTTGCAGTGGCAGCGGTTAGGTATTGCCTTTGTCGTCGGTCCTGGCTGGACGTGGACTGGCTTTATATACGGATCCTTCACAGGTGGTGCTGCAGAGCAGGAGGAGCAGGCGTGCTGGTTAAATAAATCGAACTTCCACGCCTAGATTAAAGTTTGAAGATGTGGAGCCTTGAATGGGGTAAGTGCAAGCAATAGCATTGCAAAAGTGTTGAGTAACAGCTGATTACCACAAGGACTTTTTTCTTTGTAATATGATGTGACTTAAGTTTTTGTTCTTGCTATGAAAAATTGTTGAATATTTTGGTAAACATATTTACTCTTCAGAATGAAAAGGTTCAAGGTCAGCTCTTCAGGGAGATGTTATATTAATAAAATATGTTTGTAGACTTGTAGTTTTAAGGCTTCACAAGAAAAGGTGTAGGTATTTTAGCCTTGATCTTATAAGCTGCTCTAATACTGTTCACAGCGAAATTATTTGTGTGCTGAAAATTATACGTGTGCTTAAGTGCTCTGCTAGACTGAGGCCAGCATGACCTTGACAGGGGTAAGTCTCCATTCTTCTAGCACCTTTTATGTTGTTTTTATCCGCTTCCAAAGGGAACCTCGGTGAAAATCTCTTGAATATTCCCTGCCTAACACAAACATATATTTATCCAGAGTTTCTGAGAATGTTTTCGAGTTGTTCATTAAGAGCCTTATTTGAGGTGCTTTCCTTCATTCCAAAGGTGTAATGAATTCCCAAGGAGTGGATTTTTAATTTTCAGATTTGTTTTCCACATCCCCATTTCTGTGTGTCTTGCTTGCCTATGTATTTTTATATGTGTAATTACGTGCATGTGGTGCCTGTGCAGTTCCTAGAACAAGCTCACCCTAATGACGCTTTGCTGTCCTTCTGCATTTGCTAGGTTTGTGCACAACAAATGAGTCTGCATAAGAGCAACTTTGGCAATTGAACCATGCGTGAGGCTGTGAAAATCCAGCCCGAGTCCTCAATGACACTGTTAAAGAGGATGAAAGACCGTGCTCTTCCAGAGCTGGTCGCTGAATTCCCTAGCGGTCTTTGAAATGTAACCCATGCTGGTACCCTGGTCTTTCCTGGTCCCTGTCCCATTGGTCTTACTTACATTGTATGTGTTTTGTGGCTTCCACGTGCAACCACCGGTGGTGAGCAACAGCTCACAAGTGGCAGGAGGTTCGGTGCAGTTTCTAACCGGTGCTCACATGTGCTGCACTAATAAATCAAATACCCAGGTGTCTACACGCAAGGTAAAGGTGATGTATCTCACCTAAAGATGCAATTTTGCATTTTGACAAAGCAAAGCCTCTGTCTGTGTGAAAAGACACTCATGGATGGTGAACAGGTGATGACTGGGAAGGCAGCGTATGCAGGTGGGGAGTAAGCAAGTTCTGCAACTGGTGTATTTTACAGGCCAACTTTGCAAAGTCTTCTAAACAAAATCATTTATCCCATCTACATTGTATTTCTATTTCGAACAGTTCATTTGAAATGACGTCAGATATACATCAAGTAAATAGCTTAGTAGAACAAAACTGTCAGGCAACTATAAATTAGAGAGTTATGCTGGAACTTATGGTTTCTGCAACTCTTCATACACCTTGCAGCTTTAGCATAGCGTTTGGGCTCACAGTAAGACAACATTTGATAGGATTATATTTTATTTTAAGAATCCCATTTGCTGCTTTCTTCCTCTCCTGTTTTAGCTTTTGTCTTGGAAACAAACAATTACAGAACTTGGACTTCCTTGTATCTGCGTGAACTGCCCCCTCAGTTCACCCTCTCTTCTTGTTTTCTCTTTTCCTGTCCATTTTATGTCCCACAGCAGAGCACTGGTCATCCTTTGCTACCCTCACTTCATAACTGAATTCTTGAGGTCAGGTGTGAGAGGTCTGACGGTACCACTGGGAATAGTGGGGCAGTTCTCTTTCGGTGTAGGAACAAATCAGTGCCAGTCATTTCATGGACAAAACAAAAATTGATGGTGAGTTATACCTCGGATTTATTGGCGGTTATTTGATACTACTTAATACCAAACGGGCAGTGGTGGTAGTTTACATCAAGCCCACGGAGTTGCTGTGGTTTTTCTTGGGGGGGTTGTTGGACCACACAGGTGAGGCTGGGAGATCTGGGCAGCCTGAGCTGCTCCGAGATCAAGTGCACGCTTCAGGTGCCACGTGCTGATTGCCATAAGAGGAAGACAGGATTAATTGAGTGCTCTGGCAGGTCAGCCTCTTGCGAAGATGACTGCAATTCCGCCTTTGTTAGAAGCTTTAGGCAGGAGTAAAGATACAAGCACTACCTTGTCCTGAGTTGCAGCAGGCAACCTTATTCTGCAGGTGTCAATCAAATGTGAGCCTTCAGCAGATCTGGTAGCAGCGTTTAGGAGCGTCTAGCCTAGGAAATGAAGCGTAGGTTTTTGCGGGTGGTATGTAGGCATGCCGGGGCTGGAGCTTGCCTCCCCCGTGTAACTGCAGCGATCACAGGAACAGAGTGGTGTGGAAGGAAGGTATGGAACAACTCAGCCCTAATCTTGAATGTGCATCCTATGGTGTCTTCATAATATGAAAACATCTCCCCACATAGTCCTGGAGCCCTATGAGAAAAAACACTTAAATATTCTGAATACTTCCACACACTCATACTTCTGAATATAGATTTTTTTTCATCCTGTTTTTATTTATTACTTTTTTCTTGTTCTTGAATCATGTTTGTGCTGGTCCTTCAATTACAAACTGTGGAGGTCACTAGAACATGATTAAAAATGATAAATAAAAGATACTGTGGAAAAAAGAAATCAATAAAACACTGACTGAAAATATAGCGAAGGAGAAATACTGTGCCCCTGTGCTTTGCAAGTTGTTATTGGCCAGCACTCGTAAAATATCTGTCCTGCTGTAATTGTCTCCTTGGGTGGTGCCCATAATGGATTATCGCTGGGCTCTCTGGATAATGTTTTAAATGACTCTCATTGAATTTCCCAAGGTTTAGAAATAAAAGGACCTGAATTTCTGAGATTTTCTGCATCTCTGATGATTAGGTTCTGAACTGAGATGAATAATGTACAGTTTGCAATGTAGAAATCGGTCACCTTCAGAACCTATGTAAACTTCTTCTAACAGTGATTTCTACACAACGTTTAGAAGGTCAAAAATTTGTAAGAAAACATTCCTGGGCATGAAAATGTCACTTTGCTAAAATCAAAATTGTTCCAACCACTTTTATGATTTTTTTTTTGGTCAGGGTTTTTTGAATTTTATTAGTGTTAGGTGAATTGGGGGAGTTTTGTTTTGAAACAACTTTTTGCTTTGTAAATTTAGATTAATAACAAAAAATATAAAAATAGATAAAACAATATTAGGTGTAGATAAAGCAATATAATATTCCAGAATTACTAAAATGAAATGTTTTGAGCCCATCAGAAATGGGAGAGAAAAGTAGGTTCAGGACAGGGAGTTTAAAGTGCTCCCGAGGTTGACGCATCCTCTTTCCACCCCCCCGGGGAGAAGGGCAGGGGCTGCTCCCTGGTGAGTCCTTCTCTGATGGTACCTCCAGGTGTGCTGGGGCTGCTGAAGCCTGAAGCAGGGGTGGTTCCCAGCCCACTGCTGTCTCCTGACAGGGAGAGATTTGGCAGTCTGCTCTCCATGGCAGGCTCCAGCTTAATTTTCCTGTCTTTTCAGCCAGTTCTGAGTCCCTGGAACATCCTAAGCAGCAGCAAAACTGATTAAAAAAAAAAAAAAAAAGACTCTGTAGTTATTTCCCCCCGTGATGGTAGCAGTCTGTTCCTGGGGCACTGAAGAACTTAAACCTTCCTTGCTTTCCTTCATCCCAAGCCAGGTCCCTTCCCCTGGCACGTGTGCTGGGGTGGGGTGAGAGCAGGCAGAACGGGCAAACGTGGAGTGAAACCTGCACCGCGGGATGTGCCTGCCCTGAGCTCTGTGGTGGACTCGTTTGGCCACACGATTAGCAGATGATGTCAGCAGTTCTGTAAATGATTGCTGATAGATCTGCCAGAGCAAGCCAAATCCTCTTTGCCGCTGCCCTTCTATTACATATAACTCTGTTCCTTACTGCCAAGAAATGCAGACAATTTTTAGATAAATAGTATTTAGAAATAACAAGATCCTGTATGTAGAACAGCAGATATGTGGGGGTAGACAGAAAACAGCACTTAAAATTGAAAAAAAAAATTGTATTCAAATAGAACAGTTTCTGGTTTTCATATTCTTTTTTCACAGAGAAAAAAAGGACGTTCCCATTTCTGCGTATTTCAACAAATCAGAATGCATTGTGCCTTGTTTATTTGCAATGTTCCCCACATTTTTGGAGGGTAAATCAGCTTGGATGAAACAAGAACTAGTCTCATTCTTACCAACACCTAGAGGACCTGAGGGCAATTAAACTGAACGAGATCCTGCAATATGTGAAGAATTTAGAGGCACAGCTTCGTTATGAAGTTTGACTTTCGTAAGTCAAACTTTCACGCTTATGTGGTTCAGGTCCAGTTTTGGAACAGACCTTCCTGTTCTCACGCAAACGGTGCTTGCCCTCTTTCCCGTGCTCCCTTCCCCGATGCGAGCACTGCTGTCAGATGCTGATAACATCCTGCAGCAGCAGCAGCTATTGTCTCTGCAGGAATTTGGGAGTGGAGGGGCTGTTGGCGTAGGTGAAGCTGCTGTAGCAGGGGTGGAGGTGGGTTGCTCTCCATTGAGAGACCTCCAGCATGGTGCCAAAACGCAGATCCAGCCTCTGGGGCTGCTGAAGTTGAGCCACCCCATCCTGTGTTAGATACAAGGTCAGAGTAATTGTGCCTTCCAGCCTGTCCCCTTGCACAGCTCCCTGCCCGGCCCCTTCCAGCTCTGGCTGCTGGTTTCCAAGCCGGGCAGAGTGCGGGTCTGGCCCTTGGCTGCTGGCAGGAGGCTGACCCCAGCCGTGGCATACAGTCCCCATATACTTGTACTATGCACTGTAAACTATATGCAACTAAGGTCTGTTTACCCGGAAAAACAGTTGCTTTCAATTTAAAAACGGAAGCGTAAGTAGGTCCCTGATCTCAGTTCAAGTTTCTAAGCAGTGCTATAATAAAAATAAGTAGGAGTGCAAGAGCAGATAGTCCTTCATCTTTATTATTAGATCGGCTGGTAGCGTTTGCCTGTCAAGCCAGGGAGTGAGGAATGTCGACGGCTCCCAAATACGGCGGTCCACAAGTGAATTTGCAGTTGATAAGACAGGAATTGACAGCATTAACAGCGTGTATGCTAGAGGCATGCCAGTGCAACTGTATTGTTTCTACAGTCATCACATCCAACACGCTTTAAAGAAGGTCCTGGGTAACATGTTGATTATTACATTTTTATCTTTGTGTAGCTAATGTCACTCAGAAAAATAAAATCCTGAAAGGGGAAAAAAGCCTGAGGAATGTGCGTTAACAATAGAAATTTTATGTATGATACAGCACATCAGAGATGAACATTCTTATTTTGTAGCTCAACATAATGATGATTATTACATGGGTTGAAAGAATCGGACAGAACCTGCTCCTTTGCCCCTGCATGTTTCCTGCGTGCCGTCCAGCTCTGTTAGTTGGAAGGAGTAGCTGAGCTCTTCTGAAGCGTTACCTTGCTGTTTGGTACAAATAAAAACACTGCTGATGAATTAACAGTAGAGCCTTCCCCGATGGTTCGTATTTGTGAGGATATGTCTCTTGAAACTCAGCAGTAAATCATGATTTGGGCTTTGGGAAATGGGAGAGAAGTTCATATACATTTCTTACATATGGAGTGATCTATCCAGGCGCTCGTACGCTCTCCCATTACTGTAATACATAGTTTATTTCACCAACTTGTGTATCTCACAGAGAAATGGACCTATCAATTTATGTAGGCATTTGTAATCCTCCTTCCATTTCTGTAATAGCTACTCCATTTCAACCATTTATGTACTGCACTAAAACCTTTTCTGTTCAGAAAACATTTTTGGTGTAGCTTTAAAATGTAAATTGCAGCTGATATAGTTATAGAAGCATAACCTATTCTGTAAACTTTCTCAGTCTGGAGTAGAAATGTCTTTTCAGTTTAGCTTAGATTATTTGAAAAGCATCTTAAGATAATTAAGAAAAGTAAACCCTACAGTTATATCAAGTTCTAAATGTGCACAAGTGAGGGTTATATTGGTTTTTAGCTATACCTAGTGTACGTCTGAGCTATAGGTATAATTGGCTGAATTTCCTATCTAGGCAGGGCCTGATGCTGATCGGTCTGTGGCAGAGTGAAGCACCCAAGGCTGTCGGGGAGGTTCAGCCTTGGTTGCCTGTTAGATTGGCCACGTTTCTTTCCTTGAAGTTTTGCATTCCAAATTTTTCCAATACCATCCCAGCATAACTTTGAGACTTGTCTCGCTCCTGAGATGGGAATAGTTTCAGAAAAGCTTCTAGAAGTAGAGCTAAAGATGTACAAAACTAAGGTCAAAGGGATTTTGGTGAAAAAATAGGAGTTGAAAATGTTTGGATCCATAAACACAGCCATGAGAGAAGAATGGTCTGCCCAAACTTTGTTTGTTATCCGTCTAGACTTTGCAGCCCTTAGGATGTTGTCTTTCCTGCAGCTCTGAATTATGAATGGCCTTCACTTTTTCCACCTTATAATTCAACAAAAGAACAAGAATAATAAAACATAAGAAAGAGTAATCCCAATGGAAATGGGTAGAATTGTGGCAGGTAAAAAAAAAAAGACAATACAGCAAGAATATTTCTATTGTGCTCATTAAGTTATTTCTAACGAGACCAACCACGGGTGCAGTGAATAAATACAGGCTGGAAGGGCTTTTAAGGGACAGACTCGTTGAGTGCCTCCGTACAGCAGCCTGTCCCGTGCTCACGCATGCACACACAGGTGCACACACAAGTCCACTGAAGAACCGTGGTTTATTATGCTCTTCAGAGAGCTGCACTGGAGAGGATTCACCGCAGAAAAGTCAGTATAAGCTGCTTATCCTTAAAAAAGGAATCCTTCATGATAGGACTGAAATCACTGTTAGCTTTCTGCCTTTTTCTTTAAGCTCTCCTGCCTACTGCTGAATACCTTCAGGTTAAAAGATGTGCTTAAGATGAAACAGAGAGCAGCAGCATATAAAAGCATTAAAACTCATACTCACAAAGCTCAGCAAGAGACACGGGATCTTTTATCCCATTCAGAGTGTTTCACTAAGTGAAAAAGTGACAAACTTCTGGTTCGTTCCAGTGTCGTACCTAATGAGCTTGCCAAATAGGCTGGAACCATCACGAGCCAATCGCTTGGATCAATTTGTGTTTGGCTGCTTCATAAAGCGCAGTGACAATAAACTTGTTGTTACAGAAACTTGAAGCAATGCCCAGGGAAGCTATCTGAAGATTGTAGGCTCGATTCAGAGTGCACAGCTTTGTGCTAAAGGAAGCCCTTTGACTTCCATGGACCGCTTGTACTTTACCCTGCTGTACATCTGAAAAGGTATAGGATTTTCTCTGGCTGCAGAACTGTTGCTGCTTCTTCACTTTTAGGCAAAACCACATTTTCTCATATGCTCCACTAACCACAGTGGAGGATTTTGTTTTGGTGGGGGTTTTTTGTTTGTTGTTGTGTGGGGTTTTTTTTTTACACAGTAAATCATAGTAGTACCAGTCATTATCTTTGATTCATTAGCTGCGATGGAGCTCTGCTGTTTACCCCAACTGTTCAAAAAGGATCAAAATGCATATCTAAGCATGTGCTGTCAAACCAGTTTACATTTTAATGTTGGCTGAGAGTAATCTTGCAAGGAAAGAGTACTTGCAGAAAATGAAATATTTCAGCATGGCTTTATGAGAGGTTTTTTAAGTATGTTCTCTGTATTTAAACAAATATCCAAGAAAAGGTGAGTGGAGAGCAGTATGTCCTGCTTATAATTCTCAACTTAAGAGCAGAGTTTGTCCACTAAAACCTGCAGTATAATTTTCAGTGGTACTCAGGATATTTTTAAACAAATCAACTGAGCCATATAGACATGAAGAAAAATAAATTGGCTCATGTGGATGTTTGTCCTTCCTGTAAGAGACCTAGTTCAGCCTCCTTCTGACTGGCTTGATTGGGCACAGAGGAACAGTTATCTTGTCTATAATGGTTGTCATATCTAAGTCTGTCACAACTTCTGTAATATTAATACGATTGTTGAGGCTAAAACTAGAAATCCAGACAAATGCAATCATTAGTTTTTCCTATAATTTCTTTTCAAGTGCATCTTTCGCAAACTTTGCATGGGTTGAGCTTAAAACTGTGGTGTATGATGAAGTGTGCTCATTGAAAAACTGTGGCTGTGGTAGCAGCAGGTAGAATACACAGGTGTGCCTATGTAACAAGCTTTTTTAATGAGCATATATAAACCTGAAGACACCTGTTTCTTAGTGATTCTCCAGGAAGGCAAACTAAAGGCTGCTTTATCTTCTTTGTATCCCTGATCAGATCTGCAAGAAAGCAATTATAACTGATATAACGAAGGGATGGCAGAGAGAAGGTAGGGTTTTTGGCAGTAAATCGGTAAAATTAGGGATAAAGAAATGCCCTATCCAATTATTCCAGTTTTGTACGCAGTGAAGTTTAAAGCATTTTGCAACTTTCTGGACTGACGTTGTCAGCTACTGCCTTCTGAAAAGACAAAATGGAATGTAGATTTCTAACACTTCTTCAGTTTGTGTGAAAGCAGTAAGTTGTTAATGTTAGTACTGGGCCTGTAAATTAAGCCCAGTATGCTTGCCATCAGCCAGGAGCTGTATCCAAACATAAGAGTGTTATACAATAAAACCCTAGAACTGCAGGAAATGGAGAAAAGTTTGAAACTGTCACCATAGCAATAGAATGTACTCAGGCTTTAATTGAAATAAAAGATGTATTAGGCTCAGGGAAATTTATCAGTCTCTTATACTAATATTTAACTAGAAAAATGGATTCCTTCAGAAATGTCTGTAACTCAGATCCACCTGACAACCTTCTGCTTCTCTTCCAAAGCTAAAGGATCAAAAAGCTTCAAAAAATTTTATTTAAGATAGTGTTTTTTTCCTGTAAATCTAACTCTGATTTTTGCTTTGAAATTAGAGGACATTCACAAGGCCGTGCAATTTTGAGCAAAACAAGAATTAATTGTCTGCTTGTGAATATTTCATATGAAAATACACGGAGCTAATTTTTAAAAGTGGTAGCACGGCAAGTGGTGCCCTCTGAGCTACTGGGAAGAGTTCCTGCTCGCTGACCGTTATGAGGATTTTGGCTACCGTGCTTAAGGGTAAGTAGAGCTGCTCTACCAGTTCATTCGAAGTTTTAATATGACAATGAAAAAATGTTTTGGATTCTATAACGTTTTATTACGGTGTCTAAACTCCACTTGTATTGTTAACAAAAATTAAATGTCCACATTTTTATGCCAGCAAAGCTTTCACAGGTAAAAATTTAATATACAACATACGGAATACTTATTTTTAATAATGCAGTACAATTCTGATTGAAAAGAAATAATTGGTGAAATTTCTACTTTCTTTACAGGGGATGGTATTTCAGTCTTAACGAATGTCATGGTGTTTTTGACCAATCTTGATCTTGGCTTCTAAGAAGAGCTGGTCCTAGGAAGAGAAGCTCTGCAACTTGCTGATTATAATCTTAACATAAAATATTAATGATGCAACATCAGTAAGTAGTTCTTACATATTACAACTTTGATATAGTTTTACTATTTACTGTATTAAATAGTAAATATATACATATATATTTATGTATATGTACATAATACATATATATCCTGGAAGTGGATATATATGACGCCTTGTAACATTGAACAAGTTTTATGGCCCTTCCTGAAATGTCAGTATGTCTTCTCCAAGTACCACGTCATCATCTCTTCATACATTTTTAATATCAAAAGGAGCTGTTGTGATAACGTAGTCAGATCTTGTGCGTAACACAGGGTGCCACTAGGTTTGATCAGCTTGGTTTTGTTCCTGGGGCTGTAGTACATGAATCAACTTGGTGAGCATGTCTCATTTTTCTGAATTTTTGCTTGTGATATGTTATCAAGGCTTCTTCTGTCCCACAGTCAGCTGGGAGGATCGCTCAGGTGTTTGATATCTACTGGTGTTTTGACACCAAGCGTGCTGATCTTCCAAAGCATTGATCTGATTGTGTAACTCGGTTCCAAGAGCAGTGCCATTGACATTTATGTATGAAGTTAGCTTTATACTTAAGTGCATGGAGTCAAAAACAGACAATAAAATAGGTCATAAATGGTGAACAATTACTCAAGAAATAATCATGGTTAAATAATAAAATCACGGTAAAAAAAATTCTGCACATAACTGGTAATTTTAACCTTAGTCTAAGATAGAAAACAGTTCTTTGTTCTGTGGCCCATAAAACAAATGTCCATTTTATTTTTCCACTTTGTATAAAACTAAATGTTGTCCTTCGGTGGCTTGACAAGAATGAAATTATAATGCAATTTCTCTTAGACTTTATGTACTGTACTATAGGTGTAAAACTAGGAGCTATTTGGTTTACATTTATACCTCTCACACTGTCTGACTTCTGGGATTATTCTACTGAGTGTGTTATTACTCAGAACTATTCCAATCAGTTCCTGATTTTACTATCAGTCTTTGAATGGACTATATTTGAACTTAAAAAAAAAGAGGAGGAGGAGGGAAGAAAGGAGAAAATAGATTCAAAAATAGATTCCTGAAGTGTATAATCAGAAGTAATTTTCTTTTTCCAGAAATACAGCAAAACAGAAACTTTGCATGATCCGATATTCCCTTGTCTTAGAAGATCACTCTCTAGTAGTAGTTGTCAAATAAAATTTTGAAAGCATAGTGAGCCCACAGCAATTCTACATCTAATTTGGGTTTTTTCTTCATCACAATTTACTGTTTATTTTCCCCATATTTTTACTCTCGCTTGCAAGACTTTGTGGAGTAATTTTCTCTTAAACAATAGTTGTCTATGATGTGGTGTATG
>NW_008824372.1:101361-105790 GCF_000699105.1 Pygoscelis adeliae
AGAGTTAGCTTCACCCACTGGGATTACCTCCTGGCACGCGTACCCCTTGTGTAGAGGAGACATGGCTCATAATATACCCTGAGAGGCTTTCAGGTAGGGAGTTTTCTGAAGGTGATTAGAATCGGGGAGCATCAAGAAGAGATGCTCTGAGCCTTTGCTTTGAACCCATTGGTCTCAGATTCCATTATTCACTATATTAATCATCAGTGTGATCTTCCATTGGAAAATGGATGGAAGATGCTTATTATGTGGCTGTGGATCATAATTCTTCCTGCAGAACTGGCTCTCTGCGTAACCTGTTGTGTTTGCTGCACAAACTTGGGAGTCAGTACTTTGCTCTCTCGAAAGTGATGCTGATGCAAAAGTGAGATTTCAGTGAGGAGTATCCAGAACACCTTTATGCTTAGCTAAGGTGAATATTTTTGTGGAGGCAGATTACAGTCTTTACTCTCATTGCCCGGTCTTTTTATGCCTTCTGAAATCTTGCCAAGCCACAACATTTCTTTTGTGTAATTAGTGGAGAGTGGTCTGCAAGGTTTTAATAGCTGGAGAGAGCAAGCTCTATGAGTGCCGCCTCTCCAAGAGTGAGGCTCTGATGCTCTGATAATCAGTAGGCTTAACTGCGTGGGGTCTCAGCATGATGGTGGCTGTCAGAACCAAGCGCAGCTGAACTGGTGCTCAGGAGTGTGAATAAGGGTTGAACCACTATGTCCTGTTCCCCTGGCTCTCTATCAGAGAAAGAAACACTGGAGCTAGTCTTTTTGCACTTTATTTACCTTAAGAGTAGTGAAAGGAAAAGGGAGGGAAGATGGACCTTTCTAGGAGTTCTGCAGGTAGCTGGACAGCTGTGAGAGTGCTACCACTGTGCAGCTGATATCATCTGCCAAAGTTTCTTGGCTACTCGGGGAATACCATATCATCACATTAACAAAGATCTACTTGTAAATATTCTGTTCCACCACTCTTATATACATGTATAAACAGACACATCTATCCACAGTGATGAAGGTAGTTGTAAAATACATACATTCACTGCTGAAGCCGTTCTTTCCTTCCTCTGCCCCAACTCCACTACTGTGTGCAGTATTTTGTATCAAAGTCTGCTTCTAATCTAATGTGGCTTTTTTGTTTATGTGAAGACACTGGGCTTTCCTCTGCTTTTGGACTCTTTTTTTTCTTTCTTCCTTTCTTCCTTTTTTTTGTTTTCTCTCCACACTCAGTCTTGTCAATCTAGAGGGGAAAAAAAGTTGGGTGGAAAGTCTGCAAACTCACCGTGTTCCTTGGTTTGTTTTTGTGGTTTTTTTCTTTTTTTTTTTTAATGTGAGAGATGAGTAAGGATAAGTGGTGTAGTAGAGGAGAAAAGTTGGCTCTATGGTAAGTAGACAGACCATGGGTGTCCCGGGACCCAGCAGTGCGGAGGGGTCAGCAGTCCAAAGACCCACCTTATTTTTCCTTGCTTTTCCCTAATTCCTGCCCACATGCCATCACTTGTTAATGTAAAAAAATGGGTGGGTTCTCTGTGTGTGTAGTTTGCTCTGTTTGACAAAATTTATATCAGTTTCTGTGATTTTGCTCTTCTGTCTGTGCATGGATCTACTTCCCAAAGACTGTCTTGTTGTTTTAGTCATGGATGGCCTAATAGGACATATTTGAGAAATGAAAGTCAAATTTTGTTCACTGCTCAATAACTTAGCAAATAGCAAGCAAGTTCCACCACATTCTCCTTTGTTTGCTCATTAGTAGACTTGCAATTCCCATTCACGCATGTAGGCGGTGGGAGTCCTAAATAAGCCGTTTGCTGAATTTAGGTCTGAATATGATGCACATTACTTTCTCCACACAATATGGTAGGAAAATTTGGTTTGTCACAGTATAATACCAATGGAATATTGCTTTTTCTGCTATTAGGCTGTGATATACAGTGATTAATAAACCATGCCCTCTTAATATGCATTCCTGTGAAACATATTATCTTCACTATATGTTTAGTCTTTTTTTTTCTATTTTGTTTCAAATGCATAATACTAAACTTCTCATAATAAACTTCCTGTAAGAAAAGTTCTTTGTCTTTACAGTGTTGAACATCAGTAGTTGTTAAAGACTGCAGTTACAGGAAAACAAGTGGAAAAGTTGCATGGCTTTCCAGGTTTTGCTGTGACTGTAAGCTAATTACTATATGCTTGGGTACTGGTTTTGGTTACGCTCTCTAAATCTGGAGTAATGCTACTGAGCTTCAGGGAGTTACTGCAGAGTTTCACCTCTGTAACACACAACTGGAATTGCTCTGAAGTTCCAATGAAAGTGAAAAGGTAACGAAATTCTTTCCTACCAAAGGATATAAAAAATACCTGCAACACAAAATACCTTGCAGAAACGATTCAAGATAAAAAGTAGATATTTTTATCTGTCTTTGTACCAATACTGATTTAAACCCAGCCAAAACGCCAATGATCTTCAGCCAAATATACATGAGGGAAAGTAAATGTAATGTAATTATTAAACATATTTGCTCTTTCAGGCTGCCTCCTTTCTGAGGTTTTAATTGGTGTACTTGATCTGTGAATTCTGCTCGGTAGGATAACGAAAACCAGTACTGGTCAACATGAGTGAGTCTGAGAAAATATCTTTTCTTTATCTATGCGTCTTTGAGTCATGGCAAGCTGCTAATTGAAATATAAAAGAAATCATCAAGAATTACTAGCACTACTAGAGACTTGGAGGAAACTGACCACAATTAAGCTAGGATGCCAACAGAGATGAAGCTAGAAGAGAGAACCTGTTTCCTAAGCATGGAAGGTTGTTTCCCAGTATAAATTCTGGACTGAATTTAAACTGTGATATTCAAACCAGGATAGCCCTGGTGAGGAGAAATTTATTCTGGGAAGAGATTTAGATTGAACTACAAGTTATTGCATTGATCAAGTTCTCCACATAGTCAGCTCCAGAAAACCTATTTTTAAAGGCATGTAGGCACACAGTATAATTTCCAGAACTGTTTATTTAATCATATGACCAGGAGGTAAGTGCCTAGGCACTTTTCGAAATACCACTGGGTGCTTTATGAAACATTTAAAGGGATTGGAGCATGGATAGCTGTGTTTTATGACCATTAATGTTGGATCTTTGTATTACAGGAGCTTTTGGCAACACTAATTTGACTGTAACCACATAGGAACAGAGTCATTTTCTTCTTGTTGCGCCCAGAGTATTTAAGATAGATTTATGCCAGTGTCATTATGGGCATTTCAGCCTGCAACCTTATTTCATACTCCCTTTGTCCACTGCTAGTGAGTGAAACATATGCTGCTCATATTAAATGATTTAGTCACTTAATCACCCTTGAGCATTGATCTGTCTATAACCTTTTTTATAATAAAGATTTAATGTCATTCTTGGAGGTTGGAACAGATACCTGCATTTTGGCCTTGCTTCAGCTTAGTAAAACTGCTAACACATTTTTATCTTTTGACAGTACTTTTTAAAAGAGAAAGGCAAGCAAAAAAAAAAAATCTCTTATCTGAGTTGTCTTAACAAGTATTTTACCTGCTGTTGAGTATTTCAATAAAAAGTTTTTTGTACTGGGGTCAAAGACTATTTTGAAGACACTGGTTTCCTTTTAAGACATAAAACTAAGTAAAGCAAGATTTATGTCATGATCAAACACATGTAGAGCAGATTCTGATCCCTTCTAACCAGTGAAAAGGTGAAGTAATTTCATTCCCATTTCTCCAGATTTGCCCTGGAGTCATGAGCTACTGCAGATTTGCAGATTTCTTACTGGAATCAGAATCTTGCCCAGCACCAGAATAAAAGGGTATTGTGCAACTGAAAGGCTCCCAGGTAATCACTCAGATCTAGGGCACGCTTTTCATGGGTGTATAGCCTGTGAGAATCACCCTAATTCATCTCTGTCTCTGAATAAGATTTGGATGGCAGAATTGCTCTGCTAACCTGAAATTGAGTTAACCTGACAGCCAGAGAGTAGCATTGTTATTGGCTGAATACCATTAATTTTGATGTGACATATTTCTTGCTAATGGGAACATTTATATTATCTGTATTTTCAAAAAGCAAGAGGAAGGAAAAAAGATCAACAGTATCAATATTTCAAGGGTAGGCAATGCAGTAGAGAACACTCTGGCTTCTGTAGTATTGCTTTTATTGATTGCCATAGGTCTGAAAAAACATGTTCACCTTTCTTCTCCACCTCTTTTCCCTTCAGAGACTGCAAATGCATGTAAAGAGGAAAATTAACATAAAGAGGAAAAAAATATGAAAAAGCAACTGTAGTTCCATGAGGAATCCTGAAATATTAGATGTGTTTGGCCAAAGTGAGCATGATATAATATAGAATCATAGAATAGTTTGGGTTGGAAGGGATCTCTAAAGGTCATCTAGTCCAACCCCCCTGCCATGGGCAGGGACATCT
>NW_008824372.1:108453-139261 GCF_000699105.1 Pygoscelis adeliae
CTGGGCAGACCTTGTGCCGGTGGGTCTGCTGCCTGTCCCTACCCCAGGAGAGAGGTCTAGGCACTTCTGCAGCCTGATGTCTGTACTGCAGCCTGTCCGTCCAGCACCTCCTTCTGGGGTGGAGGCATCGGCCACCACTGGGGTAGATGGTGCAGACGCCCCAGCTGGAGCCGTGGCCTTTGTTCTCAGACGAGTGCCTGCCGTTCTGCCTTGAGGGTCAGGTAGGATGAGTGCCCTTGACCTTTGCCGATGGTCACAGGACGGTGCCCGGTTGCTGGGTTATGTGTACTCCAAGCCTCCCGCTTGCCCTGTGGAATGCTCCTCCTTTGAAGAGGTGCCCTCCCACACGAACTGCCAGGCCATGCCCTAGCTGATGCGCCGCGCCCTTGCTGACGTGCCATGCCCTGTTGGCAGTGCTCCTGGTTGCTAGTGCTCCCCAGGGCTGCCTTTTGTGGGAGTGGGGGGTGGCTGCTGTTACTCTCACCCTCGTGCGAGCTGCCGGCTCCTGGCAGGTCCCCATGCTCCCCTGGGGTTTCCCCGGCTCAGGAATCCCCCCTGTACGCCACAATCTGCTGCTCTGCTGATATAAAGATCTCAACAGGAAAGTAGAGCTCAAATCAGACTTAGGGACAGTAACAACAGATAAAGGCTTGCACAGGAATTATTTGCATTTGTAATAGGTTGGATTTGAAGGTCTGGTTTGCTCTGGTTCCTGTGTGCGGGGGAAAACTGGACTGGTTTCTGTGGGGTGACACTGGATGCTATAAGGATGAATATAACTGAGAATTTCAGCCCTACAGCTACAGAGAACATGCGGTGTCATTAAAAACCAAAGCAATATCTTTCCTGATGGTGCCCCTGCAGGGGCTGGAGTCAGTGATGCTGGAGAAGAGTGCTGATGTATAGCTCCATCGGAGCAGAGAGTCTCCTTCGTACGTGCCCCAGCAGCACTGTTTGTGATCTTGCTCATCTATGTCGCGTTTCCCCAGAAAACCTGAGGGCATTCTGCACGGAAGGACTCTTCTATTAACTTGGGCAATAGATTTGTTCTCTGCTCTTTTCTCTTGTAAATGAGAGTGGGAGATGACCTGTGAAATACATGAAGATGCTTGTGAGTCACAGCAAGGAAAATGAGAAGAGAATTAGTGTTTTGGGCTGGAAAGTTAAAAGGAGCAGCTGAGTGAGAAGTTATAAGTCATGCTCTCCATCCAGTGAGACTGTCCTTAAATAGAAGGGAAAGGAAACTTTAATACTGAAAGAAAGCAAGTACACTGAAAAAGAAAAAAAGAATATTGTTGTGCTAGGAAATATTACTACGAGTAGCGTGTCTGTGGTGTTCACTGCTGGAAGCGGTGAGTCAGTTCTGGAGGCTGGATAGAGGTTTTCTATAGGACTAGATAACGTGTTGACTGTTATGTGTCTGATTTTCAGAGAATTGGTGTACCTGCCCCCAGATAAACCAGATCTGGTTTCACAGCTTTGGATTAGCTCTTCTTTAAACCAGGCAATAATAAAGTAGGAAACTTTAAGTAAGGAGAGTAATAAAGTAGTCAACAGGCAAAATGAAGGAGGAAGGTTCCATGCTTAGCAGAGGAGTGAGCAGGTACAACAGCTCTTTTTCTCTGCTTCCTTCAAAGAAAAGTAGTTGTATTTTGTTGAATGAATGTTATGGACAAGAAGATAGGTTTAAAAGATACCTATAAATCCTAAAAGGCAAGAAGACTGATTTTTTTTCCCTATTATTATTTTATCTATTTATAAACTTCCTGGTAACTGATTTCTGGATTGATAACAAATTTCATAATGATATTAGAAAATAGATGAACAGACTTTCTCTACCCAATATGCTTTAATTTTGCAAGTAATGCTACATTTCCAAATTTAGGCTGATTTTAGAGGCACAACTTCCTTGAAATAAGTCAGGGAAAAAAGTTAACATGATATAGCTAATCTCATATGAAATACATTTTTTTGGTCTGATTTTGCAAAACTGAAGAAGGGAATAATTCAGTCCTACAGGTGAGTGTGGTCAGGTTTTAGTGATATTTCAGCATATTATTTCCACCTCAGGTTTTGAGATTTACAATTACTTTTTGACAGTATAAGAAAGACACAGTTATTGTAACAACAGGCTTCTCTTCATTGATAGCCTTTATGAGAAAGTGCTGCAGATCTTCTCTGTGTTCTGGTAGTGGAGATGTGGTGTACCAAGAAGACTTGCATAGACAGATTAGAGAAAAAATGGAAAAGAAAAATTTAACAAAATGGTGGAAAGCTGTTTATAAGAATTCTGGTGTAACTATATCTCTCTGCACAGGCAGAGAGAAGGGAATAGCTTGTGGGGCTGGGCACGGGCACACTGTGAAATGTGCTGGGCCCTCACGGACCCAAAAAGTGCCATGGCAGCCACGGCCTGAATTGCGGGGAGATGGGCTACAGGGAAGCATATGGTGTTTAACTTCATGTATTCCTAAAAAAAAAAAAAATCTCTAAAAAGCTCTAAAAATAGAGCTTACCTTACATTCAGGGACATATGACACTCAAGGCAATGTATACTTGACTTCTTTATGTGTGTATATTGCAGTAAACTCATCTTTGTTTTCTTTGCGTGATGGGGATACTGAACCCCTTTTGCATGATTAACACGCAAGGATTAAGCAACCTTTCAAAGGTCACTGCAAGAGAACAGTTTGACTGACCTGAATATCGGACAGGGCTTTGCATTTACTGCTCTGCTGCTTCTGGGGTCAAATGCAATACTGGTACTTAGCAGTCCCACCACAAATAGTGAGCAGGCACTAACTAATTAAGCCTTCCCTCTTCTGTAGGAGGGAGGTAAATATTTATTGTCTCATTTCGTAGTTAAGGCAACATGAGATAGGACAACAGAATGATAAACGATGAACAAAACCTGCTGTGGTGCCTGGCCAGAAGTAAGGCCGAACAAAGAAACTGGCAAAGCTCCCACCGAGTCTGAACAGTGCAGGATCAGATCGCTGTAAAGAGCTTATTCTCCTAATTAGATATTGTTTAGATGTTTTAAGTCCTTTTTGCATGTATCACGAACAAGATTTGTATAACAAAATAACCGTTATTTTTGTAAACTGCAGGCTTTGGAAACCCAGTTTTTTTGCTACCTTTTCTTCTTTCTGCTGTAGAAAGAATTTTAAATCTTGGATCTTCACCAGATGCGAGTACACATGATATAGTTTGAAGCAATCTTTAGAGGAGTAATTTTTATCCCCCATAAGAGCGGTGTGGGTCTGGGCACAACAGGAGGCTGTTTGTGTTTTATGTGCAAACAAACGCGACGCACCCACCAGGGGAGCAGCCGTGAGATTGCTTGGAGGGAGCCCTCAGGTTGCAGGTTTTTCCTCTCCGAAATTGCAATTGTATTATTGTTAATAAACCCTCCTTGCAAACCTACTCCGAAAGAAGGCCAGAATTTCATTCATCAGTGCTTACTGCTTAAGGCAGCGCTGCTCTCTCTTAGTCTCCCCCCAGATGCTTTGTGCTTTCCTGGGGATAGCATATTGAGCAGAAATTGCTTCCAATCTTCTGTAGGACCGAGACGTGGGAATGGGTTTGTGCTTTGGCTGCTTTCACGCTGCCAGCTTATGAAAAATAACAAAGCAAAGAGCCAAGTTGGGGAAACAAATAGGATATTATATAGTTTATTCATATGTGCTGCCTTCCATCCCATTTGTCACCATTTCATCCCACCTGCTGCTCAAAAAGATTCTGTTGCTGAGAGATGCCTTCAAGGCGTTGTTGGCGCGCGCATACTACAAGTGAATATCAATATCTGCTTTGAATAGCCTAAATGTATTTTAAACAAGACATTTCCAAATTATTGCAGTGTAGCTGTGTATGGCGCTCTGCGGAACACCAATTAAGAGTCTGTCGGCATTTTCAATATGATCCCTCGTGAAAATTTATTCAGAGTAGAAATTTGGCATGTAATGACCAACACTAGGAATTGTCTTTTCCCGTTTTCCCCCTTTTTCACTTTTTCTCTTCCTCTTTTGTTCTGGATAACAATATCTGATCCTATAACTGCTAAATAATTCAGGTAAAAAATTGCTCTACTTGAGAGGACAGAGCAAGGCAAAGGAACGGCTGTTTCAAGGCTGCACAAAGGCTCTTTAATGGCTCTGACACAGTCCAGTGAGACAGAATGGAAAGGAGGTATTTGAGTATAAAAAGTTTCTTACGAAGTAGACAAATAACACTTTGAGGAATGGAAGCATCTGCAGCTAAAGTAGAGCACCAGCAGTGTTCTGAAAGGTGATGTATAGTTTCTCCTATAATTATCAGACTTTCATGCTTTTCATGGGACAGACTGTGATGGAAAACGTAACTCGGTGAAACGCAGTTTGAGGTTGATCATCAGTCCTGCCAAGTGCAGTGCTGACCTGTACAGCAGCCACCGAGTGCGGTGCTGAGCTGTGCAGCAGCCACTTCATGGCGTGCTTCCCTTAATGTAACTTATTGCTGTGTTTTTCATTTGAGGTCTGCACTAAGCTTAGCTTGTGATCTATTGTAAAAGGTTAAAGAAAAACTTTGCTGACCTCCCTTTAGGTTGAGAACTTTTGCTTAAAGGTTCCCATCAAATGCTCTCCTGAGGTTGTCTGGCTGGAGAGTAGATGCTGATTCCAACCTTTTTCTGACAGTTAAAGGCACTGTGATTTGGCCTCCAATCTGCTTTTTTCATTCTTTCTAATACTGAGCACATCATGTTACGAAGAATTTGCTGCTTTCTAACCCATGCTTTGCCAACTTCATTAGCCACCTTCGTTGGCAATTTGCAAATTGCAGTCTACCAGTTATCACAAGATGTTGCTTCTGGATTTGTCTGGGTTCTCATCACTAGCGAGTACCTATAAAACAGCTGCAAACGAGAGGAACTGGCATAGCGTGTTGTAACGGCAGATGACATCTGTAATGCTGGCAGATGGAGACTGGCACAGAAGAGCTGTGCTGAGCTACTGGACAGCATCCAGAGGAGGTGAATTTTGAGATATCAACTCTAAAATTCAGTCAGTGTACCACAAGGAAAAGGGAAATCCTGAAGAGTGCTGGCCTGCAGCAAGGTAGGATAAACGTACTTCCAATAAATGAAGTACTTTGCTCCAACAGCAGCAAAATGGAAAGGTGTTGGAGTCAGACAGAGGGAGTACAGGTGCAAATGGAGCTTGTACAGTGAGATGCTTTAATGGCCTACAATACATCTGCAGTAAACGTTTTAGCTGTGTTGTTATAGTAATGCTGCTAAGCTTATTACGCACCTCAGAACCAAGTTTGGCTCTGAAATCTGCAGTGCGGAGTCCGATTTCATCCATATTCAAAATTAATTCAATTGCATACTGACATTTGTGCTTTTAGAAATGATACGTCTTTGTGGCTGTGAAAATAATTCTGTGAAAGAGAATGGAATCTGCATAAAATGAGAGACTTATGTTGAAAAATACACCCCCCTTCCTTTACACACCAAATTCTTGTTTTGTTTGCTTGCAATCATGTGTGCATTGTAGTCAATAAATACCATAATCAGTAAAGGACTGGGGCTTGCAATGTCTGGTTTCAGCACTTCTCTCATGATTTAAATGATAGTTGGCATTCCTTACGAAAATTATAATGGCTGTGGAGGGGAGTCATATTTGTTTTTTTTGCAGGTATTCTTTAACACATCTGAAATATCTCCTGCTTTTTGTTATAGCTCCTTACACACAGCCTTTATGGGTGTACTCCTGTGGAGACTTGAGATATGCAAAGAAGGTAGCAGCAGTTTCTGTGCCTGGATAATTTAGATTTCTGCTTCTGTGATTTATGCTGGTTGACTTCAAATGCTTGCCCCACCAAAAAGCTGCATCATAAAGCTATTAATGTCAGGCAGCTCTTCTTTTATATGGCTTTCCAGTCGCATAAAGGAATGCAGAGTGCTGCAAAAGCAAAATGCCAAAAAGAGATCGCTCTGTGCTCACTGGTGTGACCAAGGACTGTGTGATCCCGTGAAATGGACTTTGCAGAAGTGGTTGCCGGTGACCACATACATACTGTCTGGATGGTCACTAGCCTTTCTCAAATTGGCTTTGTCAAGTTGTAAAAGAATTCCTTTTTGTTTTTCTTTCTGACATTCCTTGTATCGTGTTTTATCATGTGAGATTAATGGATCAAAACTCTCCTGCCTGCGATGGCTGAAGATCCAGTTCAACTTTTACTCCCTTGGAGTAATTTCATAGGCTTTTAAAAATGCATCTTAGCAAAAGGGAGCTATTAATCTCTCAGTCACTTTTCTCTCAGATATGTCATGCTGAAAGCTGGCATGGCACCATATGCATATCGTCCACTTGGGGACAATTTCCATCCCATGTTTCTGGGAGGATGAAGGTAGGTATCTCATTTGAACAGGGCGGGTGCTATGATGATACAACTTATAGCTGAGCTGCTTCAGGGATTGGACTGGTCTCAGGGGCACAATTCTTTCTATAGCTCCTTTACTCGGCATTTCTACTATTACGAAACCAAAAATGCTTATAACGTAACTCTTAGTCATGTCTCTGTGGGTAAAATGTACAACAGCAGGTAGTCACAGAGAAATAAGTTAAATGCCATGGATTTTGCAGAGAAGAAAATGAGATTTTAATGCTATTCACAGTTATTATGATTTAGATTTCAGATTGAAAAATGAAAATTATGGAGGAAGGTATTTCTTTAATTTAATGTAAGGATACATAAGCTTTCTCCCTCTATGGATGTGGTAAACATCTAGAAGAATTTATTGTATCTAAAGATTTGAAAATTACTTCATACATCCAAAAGGGCAAAGGAAAAAGAAATCGGAGAGGAAGGCAATAAAGCATTTGCTTATAGAAATCTTTGGGTAGTGTATCTAAATTACAAAGTTTCAGTGACCTCTAGGTAGAAAAAGAATATATAAGTGTCCTTAACCCAATGTAACCTTCTGTCTCTGACCTTGGCAATATTACAAAGTCCAAAATTTCACATCGATAGAAAACTTGTCCAGTGCATTTGTCACAAATATATTTTTAGTCATGCTTGTTTTGCTTTCCTTTTCTGTCTGTCTTTCTGTCTGTCTTCCCCCCCCCCACCCCCTTCCCCCCAGGTCACTGAAGGAAAGTTTTTGTTCCTTACACTATCTGTTCAGGGCAATTTTAAATGTGCAACATGTAAGTCCAGAGGGTGTAATTAAAAGTAATGGAACGGAAGAACAAATCAACTTCAGACTCTTCTCACTGTGAGGGCTATTAGAAAAGGAGCGAGTCTTGCCCACGGTGCTCCTCTCTCTTGACTGCACACAGCGCTGGAGCCAGAGGTGCTAAATCGTGTCCTTGTGCCTTGGAAGGCAGGGCTGAGGGAACGGCGTGGCAGAAAGATGGGCCAAATAGCTCATAGATCTCCAATTTCTGTCTCTTGCAGCAGTCAGCTATTAGCCTCCCACTGTAAAAATCTTGTCATCATCACTTCTTTGCTGACAGTCTTGATGTTTGTGTGGAGGTCCTACGAGGTGGTGTTAGTCTTGCTGAATCCTGCGAAGGGTAAGCAACCCATAAATCTCTGTGGAGACTTACTAAATTTAAAAGTCACTTAGCTCCAGCTGGGAAAAAGCACAGCTTTTATGTAGAATTATGTAGGATCAAATGCATGACGTCACTGGAAACGACAGCAGGAAAGCAGAGTGTCCGACCTCTCGTGACTTGATATTCATCATGGGCTGACTGTGGGTCTACTTCAATTTCTCATCGTTAGTAGGTTTGGAAATACTGCTTAGGATCAGATGGCGTTTGCTGTGTCTAAAAGTGGCACAGTCTTAACACAGCATGGAGTTTGAACTGCAGTAACTTTTAGTTTGAAACTTGTCCCCCATTCAGCTCCCGTGCAAGCGAAGGCGTCTCCCACCTCCTCCAGCTACCAGCTGATTTAATGAATGAAAACTGAGGATGAAAGACTCTAATCTATTTACACATGACCCAGAATGCGCCTAATGACATCCCCCGGGGAAAAAACACGTCTTGTTTCTGCTTTTGTGCCTCTTCTGTCAATTAGTAGAAAACCGAAGTGATTTTACCTGCCTGTAAATCCGAGAGCATCAGCGTGAGTTTCTGTCCCCAGCACTGTGTGGCTGAGTGGACCCCAGGAGCGTGTGTGTGGAGATGAATCCTGATCCATGCGCTCATCTGATCCTCTGCCTCTTCAGAGCTATCAACAACGGTGTGACCTGTGGTGGTCGCAAAGTGATGTGTATACACCCCTGCCAACAGCCGACCCAACCCACCATCCACTGTAAATGAATCACAGGAAATTAACTGGGTGGCTGCAACACGCAGCAGCCAACGGGGACAGGTTCTGACTGCTGATCCTGAGGGTGAACAATGGCTTGGCTTTCCATTAGGTCAGGTGCCAGCATCTGCATCGCTTTTTCCCCATCAACTTCTGTTAAATACTCTCTGGTGTAGATAGATTTTGGGGAGAAGCTATTTGTACAGCAGTAATCTGGAAGAAGTAGTTTCTGGTTCTCATGCCTGGAAGATGACGCCAGGAATACCCCAAAGTAAGTTCTTTAAATTTCGGTGTTACTGATGGGCCCTCAGTGGTTTGTGTTTTATAAGCAGCTGACGGTTCCCAACATCAGTTGGAAGACTTGGCTAAGTTGGGAGACTTGGCTTCGTGGATGTTTAGATCAGGCTGCTGTACCTTTGTTGCAATCCAGTGCTTTTGCTTTCTCTTGGATTCTTCATTCTTTCCTTTTATTGATTTAAGTTTTAAAA
The DNA here is from genome assembly GCF_000699105.1 of Pygoscelis adeliae. Classification (NCBI taxonomy): domain Eukaryota; kingdom Metazoa; phylum Chordata; class Aves; order Sphenisciformes; family Spheniscidae; genus Pygoscelis; species Pygoscelis adeliae. The sequence goes on from NW_008824372.1 coordinate 117,243, forward strand.
TTTGTAGTTAACATCCTTCTGTGCCTCTAGTTTAATACAAGCTGCATATAGCACCCCTATGCCACTTTCTAGGCACAGTTCACCACAAATAAAACACTACTTTTTTTTTTCTTTTTTCTGATACCATGTTTCAAAGTATAATCTAAAGCAGAAAAAATAATAATGTGTTTCATTTGCATTTTGAATAGTTGTGAAAGTGCTTGTTTTCCCGAAATGCAATGTCACACCAGAAACAGCATGCGTGTCTTAGAGATGAACAGAGAAAACCTTGGTACTGTGTCCTATGAAGAGGAAGGATTTGCAAAAACAGCTGTTCAGTTTTGCTGTGTGCTGTGCACACAGTTTAAGTGCAGTTAGTCCAAGGAGAAGAGGAAACTCTTGCTTCAACATAATTCCATTTTTCATTGTGCTGAATGCTTCATTATGAGAGAATGCCCAACATCCCTGGGAAAGTAACGGTGTTATCAGCTTAAAGGAACCATAAGAATAATAGCTTACCTTACATTTATGTAACGCTTTTCATTTGGAAATGCCTTACGGACACTGATGGCTCTTCATACAACATCTGGAACATAGCAGTAGAGGACAAAATGGAAATGTTGAGCTTTGCTTAATACTAAATATTATATGCACATTCTCAAATCTGCTATCTGATGTGGATTTGGGTGAGGCACAGCCTGAGGTAGTGAACTTGTGGAGCAGGGAGGAAGAAGCTACAGAGCCATTGCCAGCTGTGAAGAAGCCCATCAGGGAGATGATGGAGGTAGAGCAGGGATCTGCCCAGCTGACTGGAGAGGTGTGGGAAGTTTTGAAACAAAAAGCAACAGGAGGGAAAAGAGAAGAGGGATAGGGCAAAGATGTCCTGAATGATCATAGCAATCCAAATGGGCAGGGATGCGCCCAGACCATGGAAGGGGATGCCATCAAAGCCACTGGCACGGCAGAGGTGAATGCTGGTGGGAGGAGATGGGTAACTGCGTCCAGCACCCCCGAGCCGCTGCCCAGGTCAGCTGCAATTCAGCTAGCCTGAAGCTGTGGAAAACCATAATTCAAAACTTTAGGGTTTTAGTACTTGTCAGGGTCAGTAAAAAGAAAAAACAGTTGGATTTGTGCAGTTCTGATGTAAGTTGTCTGTTTCAGAAGTGTTCCCATTAAAGACATGAAGTCTCTGCCATTTTTGTACTGTTTCCAATCCCAGTGTCTCTCAGGACAGTGCTGGAAAATTAGCTCCTGTAATTCTATCAAACTGTCAAAAGTGGGGAAGTTTAAGCCTATGCTTAGGTTAAACCATTCGCCTGGATGCCAAAATTAAGCATGTGCTACAAGTGACTTCCTAAACTGTTCTGCTAAAGTCCAGTGTTGCAAGGTAGATCCTACATTATACACCAAAAGAAATGAGCAGGTGCAGTGATTATGGTCTGATGCAGGCAGCAAAAGGTATAGTGGATACTGAACAACCTGAATATAGATGTGCAAAAAATTGCCATCCTTATCATCCATAAGTTCTCGTAACGGTTAATGCTCTGGCAGAAAAGGCTGAAGGAAAAGGGAAGTGGATGTACTGTATATAAATGTACATGTGCTGTATACTGCTATAAAGTATAGCCTATGGTCAAATGAAGAGGCATTTCTATATTTATAACGTTGTTTACTATTAATCCTTGCAAGGAAAATAACTCTTAAAAAAAGTGCATGTTGTTGCTCGCACAGAGGAAGCCGTGCAGTAGGAGGTGTACGTCTAAACTGCATGCTTTTGTGACATGAATTTTTTTGGAAGCCAGAAGCTTATCCTAGTCCTGAGTATCTTGCGGGTAGGTCAGCCAGTGTTTCCAGAAATTTGTCCAGCTTGTTAACTGATTTTTCTGAGTCAAACCATGCACAGAAAATATAGCGCATATGAGAAACAGACTGTGGCAGGGCAGGGAGTCAGCTCCCACCGAAGCTGCCAAAACAAGATGCTGCTTACAGGAGATTGCAGAGGCACAGCTGGACGGGATTTCTAGGTCTGCACTTGTTCTCCCTCTGCAGCCCCTCCAGGGCTTTGCTGGGTTTGCGGAGACTGATCCCACTTTGGTTTTGGGAGCGGAGAGGGTCCAATGCAACCCATGCTGTGAGCTCGCTCACAGGATACTCTACATATTTGCAGTTTTCTCTTTCAATGTTTACATGACTGTTAAAGATGAGGCTACAGTAGTGATCATTTATAAGTTATCATTGCTTGGTATATGAATTAACTACCTTGGGGCAGAGAAATTCTGACTGCTAAAAGATTTCTTCCTGCATTCTTTATTTCATTTTGCATTATTTTCTTTGGAATCATATTAGAATTAGTCTGTAAAAAAAGTACTTTCAGTTGGAACCCGTCATGGCAAAGAAATGTGTTAGTTTATAAGCCCTGGTTATGTAATAACAGCCCCTTTTAAATAATATTTTAAGTGTTTGTTCAAGGAAGTATTTGGTGTGTTACTCCTCTGGTTATAAAACTTGATGCCTTTCCCCTGAGGAACTCATAATTGGAAACAGGTAATTTGCAATACGCACAGTTTAGGTAACGTCAATACCTTGCAGGGATGTCTGTCTTACCAGCAGATCTGTGCTGTGCAGCTCCGCATCTTCTCACGGGGACCTGCAAGCTCCAGCCCAGACGAATATTGTGAGCCATGAGCGCAGGGGCAGTGCCTTCAGCCTCAGGGGCTCCTCCGAGGAAAGCAGCTCTTCTGCCTCTAATCCTCGGCTTGGCCATGTGGATGCAGCTCATGTCTCTTCCCTAGAGTGTCCTCCATGGACCTCTTCCACAGTTATTGCGTGGAGCATCGCTGGCGTTCACGTCACTCTGCCCTCATCCGTTTCATGGCCTTGTTTTCGTCAGGTGCTGATGCTGGGCAGGGGGTTGCTGCTTGAGCTCCCTGAGTTGCAGTGCAAACTCTAAACGAAAAGGACAGAAAACAACGTGATGCTCCCTTCCCCCCGCCCCTTAGAAAAGTTAATTTGTGTGTAGTGGGATATGCGGAGCAAACCAGAGCTCTGAAATGCTCCTGCATAGTTTGACGGCATTTGTTCAAACAGAGCATCTTTCAGAGGTAACGTGCAAAACTGCGGTCCTGCCTACTTTTCATGAGATCCCTAACTATAGTTACACACAGGGCTCAGAGCACGTGGACAGGTTTTTTGCTTATGTTAGTGACAGATACGTGAATTTTAGACCAGGTTTTCTTGCCTTTAAAAACCGTAGAGCACAGTGCTATGTACTCTTGTTTTTCTCCAAGAAGGAACTGCATCTCATTTACCTTTTCATCTTGCTGTTGAAACTCTAGTGTGATTTTATTTCCATCTGCAGAGGGCTTTGATGTAGCCTGACTCTCTGTGCACGGAAAGGAAAGAACTTCTTGTGCGGTATGATGTCTTTACGTCATCAGTTAGAAAGATAGTTCATGTCCGTAAGACATTATGTTTGCAATGAGCTACGTTCAAAAACTATTAGGACTTTTTTAAGGGTAGTCCATGGATACTACTCGTGCAACTTCCATTAGCCATTCCTGAGTGGGGAGTGCAGCTCTACTGCTGTTAGGTTTGCTCCTGCAGTCTGGATCAGCCTATTGCTGTGAGAAGGGATTGACTTGGGCTATTTTTCCCTATGCACCAGTCTAAGTAAGAATAGAAAAAAGTGATACTTCTTTTCAAAGAATCAAACAAAAAGTATTTGGGTTTTGTTTGGTTGGTTTTGTTTGCTTGAGTCATGTGTTTTAGAAAATTATTTCTCAGAGCTATTGATGTCCAAGATCAGGTTTTGTGGTATAGTGGAAGGCTGAAGAATAGTAATAATACAATAGCATCATTTCAAAAGTGCCCAGATGTCTGCGAAATTGGATGGAGCTCTCTCACCAATGCCCAAATCATTTTGAAAAGAGGGATGTAACTATTGCAGCAGTCCTTAAAATTTTATGTACAGTCTTCACATTAGGCACGTTTCATTTAGAATTCAAAAGGCAAATTCCGATTTCACTTACCAGTGCAGTACTTGCATGTGTAGCTATAAATTCAGTTTGACCCAGCGTATGAGTTTCAAAACTGTTGGACCTCTCTATTTAAAATACGCTGATTGATTTTCACAGATCACTGGGAAGCTTCTGCTCTGGTGCTGTGTCACAGCATATTTTCAAGGAACAAACCAAAAAAATCCTCAGCAGTGCATTGCATGAAATAGTAATTTGAAGGGCTAAAGCCTTATACCATGATGTTCTATAATCCCGTCTCAATGCATTTCCCTGAGTAAATACCCCTCCAGAAGGCTTGTCACTGTTCTGGTTTATAGTGCTCTGTAATTACGAAAGTGTAATCAATAAAATGCCTTAAGCAGTTCCCGAGTAGTGAAAAGGATTCACGTGAGGTGTCTAATACACAGATATATTTTAAGCAATTTCCATAGTGAAGAGGAGGAACATTTTAATGAAGTTAAATTCTAAGATGTTACTGATGAACAACTTTCCTATTTTGCTAGCTGGCTTCCAGTTAGTCACTTGGGAATTTCCGTATTATGAGAAAGACACTTTTGTGATATAGCTACATATGTGTATATATGTGTAGATTTATATAAATATTATGTCACTGCATGACTGTCCCTCTGCCCTGCACAGTGGTAAGGGAAGGGACCGTATGTACTCAGCATATATGTGCCGAGTAGTGAAGAATATTCCTACCCCTGCACATGCTCTCACTTTGTTTTGGGACTAGAAAACAAGAATGACCTCACGAGGAGCTCGTTCTGATGAAACTCCAAATTGCTATTGTTATTTCTGTCTCTCTGAGACCCAACCTGAGGGTTCTTGTGGTTTCCACCGTGCATGACTGCTGTTGACACTGGACAGGTCCCTGGTAGGCACAGACCACACAAAGAGTATATACATCAAATGATAGGTGTTGCTTTTAATTGGTAAACACTCCACACATTTATTGGAGGGTATCAAATCATAGGTATTGCTCTAGGACGCCTAATGTAATTTTTTGGTAAAGTTAAAATGATATACTTCTAAGATAAGGGTTTTCTTTCACTGGTAATAGGCCTTACTTTATGCAACTTTCCTCATAACTCTTGCAAAATGCTTATTGATTTTAGTGGGAGTTTTGCTGAAATATGGGCTAAGCAGGGAATGCTGCGTGGAGCCCTTTGTTGTCTTTGTGATGGAGTTTAGTCATAACACAAAGCATCTGAAGCTGTTGTGACTCATCCCATCCTGAGAAAAGAACGATGGGGATGGTATTTGTCCATCCAAGGGAAAACATTGAAAGTATTTCAATAAATAGTCTACGACACCAGAAAGGATGTTAAAGAAGAGATGATGACTTTTCCTTGTTTAAGCATGAAAGAGGTGTGGACTGTTGTCTTTCTTTAGGTTTGTGATTTGAATGCACTAAATTGAGTATTAGCTCCAGTAAAAAACAGGAATATTTCTGAGCTAGCAGCATGTGTGTCTTCTAGGGAAGTCATTATGTCTTGAAAGTCTCATTATCCCTGACAATAATACTGCAATTAGCAACCATTAATGAATATTAGATATTATTTATATAGTACACTCCTATATTGGCAGAAATAAGTTTTCAAAAAAGCTATTTGTATTGGGTTTGCATGGCCAGGTTTCGGTAGCGGAGGGGCTACAGGGGTGGCTTCTGTGAGAAGCTGCTAGAAACTTCCCTTATGTCTGATAGAGCCAATGCCACCAAGGCTGAGCCCATTAGCGATGGTGGTAGCGCCTCTGGGATAAAGTATTTAAGAAGGGGGTAAAAAATCTGTGCAACTGCAGCTGAAGAGAGGAGTGAGAATATGTGAGAGAAACAGCCCTGCAGACACCGAGGTCAGTGAAGAAGGAGGGGGAGGAGGTGCTCCAGGCGCCGGAGCAGAGATTCCCCTGCAGCCCGTGGTGAAGCCCATGGTGAGGCAGGCTGTCCCCCTGCAGCCCATGGAGGTCCACGGTGGAGCAGATATCCACCTGCAGCCCGTGGAGGACCCCACACCAGAGCAGGTGGATGCCCGAAGGAGGCTGTGACCCTGTGGGAAGCCCGCGCTGGAGCAGGCTCCTGGCAGGACCTGTGGACCCGTGGAGAGAGGAGCCCACGCTGGAGCAGGTTTGCTGGCAGGACTTGTGACCCCGTGGGGGACCCACGCTGGAGCAGTGCGTGGAGGACTGCAGCCCGTGGGAAGGACTCACGTTGGAGAAGTTCATGGAGGACTGTCTCCCGTGGGAGGGACCCCACGCTGGAGCAGGGGAAGAGTGTGAGGAGTCCTCCCCCTGAGGAGGAAGGAGCGGCAGGGACAACGTGTGATGAACTGACCACAACCCCCATTCCCCGTCCCCCTGCGCCACTGGGGGGGAGGAGGTAGAGAAAATGGGGAGTAAAGATAAGTCGGGAAGAAGGGAGGGGTGGGGGGAAGGTGTTTTTAAGATTTGGTTTTATTTCTCATTACCCTACTCTGATTTGATTGGTAATAGATTAAATTTATTTTGCCCAAGTTGAGTCTGTTTTGCCCGTGACGGTAATCGGTGAGTGATCTCTCCCTGTCCTTATCTCGACCCACGAGCCTTTCGTTGTATTTTCTCTCCCCTCTCCGGCTGAGGAGGGCAGGGATAGAGGGGCTTTGGTGGGCACCAGCGCCCAGCCAGGGTCAACCCACCACACTATTCATTACTGATGTATGGTAGTTTGGTATTGTTACGTAAAATTTGCTCAGTTATCCATAGGGTGGAATTAGGGACTCATTAGTATATAATAGGTTGCCAGCTCACGTCTCTAACAGACACTGCATGCTATTTACCCTTCAACACTGGTAGAATTTGAAAGTCCATTTGGAGGATGGTTTGCATGGTTTTTAAGGCTGCTATTTTGCCTTTAGCCAAGGCCAAGCTTGAAGGCCATTCAGCTTATTCAGATCTTGGCTAGTTACAGGGAAAAAGGGGGTTCCTGGAGCACGTGCAAACCTCAAGGTTTCTGAAGAACAACCCAGGACAGTCAGACCTTGGCTTTTTTTAGTGCTTGTGAACCTTCATATCTCGCACGGTGTCTATACAGCTCTGCAAGTGCATACTGCACATTTTAATCATTTTTCTTCCTAGTAGCTGGTACAGTGCTGTGTTTTTGGATTTAGGATGAAAATAATGTTGATAACACACCGATGTTTTAGTTGTTGCTGAGCAGTGCTTATACTAAGTCAAGGACTCCTCAGCTTCTCTTGCCCTGCCAGCGAGAAGCTGGGAGGGGGCACAGCCAGGACAGCTGACCCAAACTGGCCAAAGGGACATTCCATACCATGGGACGTCATGCTCAGTATATAAACTGGGGGGAGTTGGCCGGGGGGTGGTGACCGCTGCTCGGGAACTGGCTGGGCATCGGTCAGCGGGTGGCAAGCAATTGCATTGTGCATCACTTGCTTTGTATGCTCCATTACTATTACTGTTGTTATTATTATTTTCCCTTCCTTTTCTGTCCTATTAAGCTGTCTTTGTCTCAACCCACAAATTTTACTTGTTTTTCCCGATTCTCTCCCCCATCCCACGGGGGAGGAGGGGAGTGAGCGAATGGCTGTGTAGTGTTTAGCTGCCTGCCGGGTTAAACCACAACAAATTCAGAAGTGCGAGTCTAGCCTTCCACTGTGAGTTACGTGTGTTGAAATTGTGAAGTGACTCCTTCAAATGACGAGATGCTGTCATAGGTACCAGGTCAGGAGCTGTCACTTTTCTAAAAAAAATTAAAAAAAATACAATCCAAGTTATGAATCTTGTTCATTTTTCTGCATAACATCCTTACTTCTTGTAACAGCGTCTGCAGTCGTGTAGCGAGTTCTCAGGCAGTCGAGTAAACAGCTGATTTTTCTTTGGCTGCCATTCATCAGGTGACATGGATACTCAAAATTTTTGAGGGCTGCATGTCCTCCACGTGCCTGAGTTACTCTCCACGTGCTTTTTAGGCCCTGCACAATGTGGCAAACCAGAGCAGGGCTCAGGGCTGGCTGTGCCCGCTGTCACCTGGCTTCTCTGGGTGCTCACTGCTCTAAGGAACAGTAAAGTACAATTAATTATTAATGTCAAGGCTTTGTTTGTGCCAACAGAGCTGTGTCTGAGCCTGCTGGCTTTTGCATTGAGACCTGTTGTTTCTTCTCAGGATGAGTATCTCCCTGGGAAAGGCTCAAGGAAAGCATGTATGGCTGGAGGAACGCGAGCAGTGGGGAGGATCCGGAGGGGCTGAGGTGCGAGACCGTGAGTATAGCTCTGCCTTTAGGCTTTCTCATGTTCAAGACAAAGGACCCCCATGAAAAAGAAATTTGGGCATTGGCCTGTGAGGTTATGAGAGTAGTTTGATGTGATGCTATTTTAAAATGTCTTTTATGCCTGTTTGTAAAAATAAATAAATAAAACCTGCGGTCTCAGCCTCTAACAGTGTGGCAAAATAAATAATTTTCCAGCTCTGATTTATCTGTAACTGACTTCTCTGCTAACAGCATTTCGCCTCCTCTGCTTCTCCTCTCTTCAGCTGCACAGTTCAAGGCAACTGCGCACTAGAACTCCATTTATGAGATTGCACACGCTAAAAAAATGTGCATTTCCAGCATATGGCACTGTGTATTTCTGAATGGGATTTAGGAAAGGTAACGTCAGGCAGGTATCATCATTTATCCAGAAGAGCAGTTAGTTCCAAAATAGCTTCCCGTCAGTCTTTATTTCTTATGACTTAAGATAGAAATCATTTGTTGTTAAGATTAATTAGTTAACACAGTTCTTGTGAACACTAATACAGATTCCCTTTTCCTGATGTTTTCTCTCCATGAGTGATAGTTATACATTAATTTTAATGACTGTAATGAGAGTGAGCTGCAGAAGAAGAGTTGTTCTGTGATTGTGCAGTGTGAACTGGAGATGTGATGAGCGTCCAAGGTGCTCTTAAACGTTGTTCGTTTTAGGTGATCTTTTCCGCATGTTATGTCTGATATTAAGGCTGAACTCATGATTAACTCACATTTTATCAAGTTACAAGGGTTTAATGCATTTTACCTAAAGTTTTAAATTTTAATTCAATTTATTTTTTGAACCTCATTAAGTAGGTAAGCTTTTCATGGTGTATTAATTATGTAATGCTTTTCTAAGTGTCTCAATACCTAATTTTAGCACTTCAAAAAAATCCTATTCAAAAATACCTTTAGTTTCTCCTGTTCCATAAATGATATCATGTATCAAAGTCTTCATTTTCTCAGCACTTCGATTAGTCCCTTTGTAAAGTAAACTTTAAATATTTTCTTTAGCTTTCTATTTTTTGAGTTGCCTGGTAGGAGGATGCAAACATGGCACATATAAAAGATCTTTCATTTTAATTCAATTGCTAAACATTTTCACTACAGTATAGTTATTAGCTGTTTGGCTTTTATTACCTTCTCTAACAAGCAACTTCTACCAATGAGTCAGAGAGTATAAAATAACAGTAGAAATTACATCAGTGTCTGTCTCCTGGGTGTGCTTCCAGATCCATGCAAGACACTTTCATTGGCCTGATGGAGAGATTTTAAGGACCATAAAAGGAGATGTCAGAAAAAGCATTTTTGAATATTTATAAAAAGCCAAAAAAGATACAAAACTTCTTCCATGTCTCCTGAAAGTGAGAGGTGAAGAGTTTGTTGTCTCTGTACAGAACAAAAATGCCGCCAGCTTCACTTGACACTCCCTGGCTGGTGGAAGCAAGTCTTCAATGCCTTCTGCACCCAGCTGGGCAATACGGGGGCTATAAGCGCTTGCTGCTTAGGTCCGCGGACATCAAACATGAACGATTATGTCTCCATCAAGTCTTTGTTGGAAAATAGACGATGTGCTCAAAAGTAATGAAAAGATATTTCCTTCTTTGAAGCAACATTTGGGCTTTGTCCTGATGCTTTTTTCCCCCCCATCAAAGCCTGAGCTTCATTTCAGCCACTGTCTAACAGCAAGAGACAGTTGTGCTTAAAAAACACCGTAGTCAGCTGAGAATGTTTTTCACAACCCAGTACACAGATCCCTGCCTCCCTGTGGTCCTCCCTGTATTAACTATGTTAATAAATGAAGATACGTATTTATTCTTTTAAAGTTACAGAATAGAACAATTTGAATGGAGAAATCTGCTCTCTATCGGCTTTGAGTTGACTTGTTAATCTTCTTTTTTCAAGGAAAAAAAAGCCTGGATTTCATGCCTTTCTAAAGCATTTCTTTATATGATGATTTCACAGCCAAGTATATACCTTAGTGGACCATCCTTCTCCAAAGATGTGGTAGCAGGAAGGAAGAATTGCTGATCTACAGTAAATTCGAGTAAGTACCCAGTAATAAATAGCCCTTTATTAGGCCATAGTGAGTCTTTTCACAGCCTCCTTGGCAAAACAGTGTTGCGATTTGGGGGAGTAAGTGATGCTTGGGGGTTAGCCGGGGTTGCTTTTCTGGTAATATTGTATACGTCTCCTGTTTGCTGTTCCCACCTTGCCTTATTAAGGTAGATCAATATATAATAAATGATTATTGGAATGAACTATATGGTATTCATGAGGTGTCAATGGTAATAAATGAATGCACAGTGACTCCATGGTTATAGCAATGTGGGTTTTTTTGGTTAGTTGTCCAAGATAAAATACATATTATTTGATCCCATAAGAAAGCCTCTGAAGAATAAAATGTTCTTTTGGTTTTTTTCCGCATGGTGTTGGAATTCATAAAGTTTGATTTCAAACAGTTTAGAAGGGGTTATTCCAAAGGTTGCTGAGTTCATCCAGAGTTTTTCATTGATTTCAACAGGTTATGGCTCCTCTTAAATCAAACCACAATGATGTACACAATCTCGAAAGGCTTCTGTAAATTATAGCATCATAGGGAGGAAACACTCTTACTGTGGGGTTTTATATCTGATTTATTTACCCTCTCAGGAGAGTCAGATAAATAGAATGACTTTCATATGCTGAGTCAAACAAGAAATATCCCAAACTTTGAATTGTTTTGCTCTTTGGCTACTTCTAGACAATCGCAGCACATATTTTTGAACCAGTTTAGGTCTCATACCTCTTATCTGATAAATGTTATCTGTTGTGAAATAATGATCTTGGACAGATTTCATTCTGTTGAAGATTTTGGGCTGAGTCCACTTGTGAGCCATTGCTCTACATAGCACAGCTACGGTCATACTTTTGATTTGCTTTATAATGCCGAAGTTGATCACAGTTGTGATGATGTCCTCTCCTGGCTTCAGCAGTAGTGGTGGAGCAAGGGTCTCTCTTCTCACCCCTGGCAATTTCCCCTGACCTTCTGCACCGGCCCTGCACCCGTCCACCTCTGGGCATTGCAGCCCAGCAGCTATCGGCCTTTTGAAGTCAGGGCTTGACTCTTTGTGGGTCGCAGAATTGGCTTTTATCATGCTGCTCAAGTTCTTTTAAACAGCGTTGGCTACTGTCTTCAGTGGCCTGTCAGGGGCCTTTTTGTGTAGCCACATAGCCTGGAACAATTAGTCCACCACTAGCAGGGAAACACTTCTGAAAGGAGCATCATAATGTCAGGTTTCCAGCAAGAAGCTTTCAGAAACTGTGAATGCTGTTAAAGATGCTGCCTCCGGCTCCTTTCCAAGCTGGCTTGGCTTAGGCACTTGACCTCTGGCTTGGCTTTCCTGTTTTTAAAAGGAAAGGAGTAATAACTGGCTTACTTGACTTTTGTGTGATGATCTGTTCTTTATTAATTTGTAGTCTAACAGAAAACACTGTCAGTCCAATGAATTTTGCAACACATCGCAAGAAATAAGCCTCCTTCTGCTGAAGTTTTTTATCCTTTTTAGTGAAATCTGATGAGAAATAACATCTGTGCCTCTTGTTATACTATTTTATATGTAGATAAAATTTTTAATTTTCATATGAAATCCATCAACTTGCAAATGATAATGAAGAGTTGTCTAGGTCTTTGCTCCTGCTCTGAGTAAAATCTGAGGTGAGCTTTGAATGGGAAGGAGGAAACACTTTTCTCCACGTAGTTAACCCCCACACATGCTACAAAATCAGCAAGGTGGGATTTACCCTCTCCAGAGAAGGCCACGTGGCCCTTACCCAGTCCTTGGCGACCTTTCCTATGCTGCATGCAACCACAGCCCTTTTGCCTTCTATATTTGAAGCTTCATCTAAAACATCTTGGTTTTCATTTTGATGGTTCTGTGTCCCTTTTGCGTTATGTAAGCCTTTAGGGAAAAAAGTGTCAAAAATGTGGTGAATAATTTAGTTCCAAATATTTTATGGAATATAAAATATGTTTCTATAATGTGGAGCTATTTTAGAAGGCTTATTAACATTTTATATAGTGTACAATGTATGAAAGTAATGGTCCAATTATTTATGTGGCAAGACATCCCTGACAATTTTCATATCCATGCTATTTTAATAAGGTACTAAAAAATACTATAATCCTCTGATGCTAATGCTTTTCATGGTAACAGTCCTCAATTATATCCCTGCTACAGTTTACTTTAACATCTTCATTAAATCTATTTTTTTAAGGTTTTAAGCAAGCAATCTTAACGCAATTAAATGGCAACATCAGATCATATATGATTTTTTTAACACCCACTCTCACAATGAGAATTATAGTAACATAACAGCAAATCACAGGGACATGCTGCAGATATGCTAATACCTCTGAGAAGCGTATTTATCCAATGAAATGAGTAAATTCGGGATTGGGCCCCTTTTGAGCACGTATTGTATTCAGGGCATTTTCACTAGAGGCAGTATCAGGTAATGTTAAAGGGAGCCTTTTTCACCAACCTGGGCTGTTGGTCACATTACATTACGAGACGATCATGTGATTTTTAAAAAAGCCTTTCTTCAAGCATTTTCAACAATTTGGAAGTTACGTTACGATGAATATCTTTGTCCAGGCAGCCATGGGCATTTTTGTTTATTTTGTTCATAGCTGGATAAGCACCTTCCCTCTGTCCAGAGGAGATAAATGCAGATGTTTTGTTTGAAACTCTGAGCATATTAGCCATGAGAAAAGCCGCGTATTAAACTGAGGAAATACTTTTAAGGTTGCCCTTATAAATGCAGAAAGCTAGTTTTTGTGGAGGTGCATTTGTCTGACAGTAAGCAAATGAATAAATAAGTGAAATAAAACCAGTATAACCCTTCCTGAAATGTAGTAGGTACTGATAGATGACAATGAAATGATTTTGAAATGTTCTGAAATAGAATCCTTTAAGTTCCATCTTTAAACAGTAAAGTGGGGAAAATTTTTCATTGTGGGGAAAAAAATGAAATAGCTATTAAGTAGTGCTGTCAAATTAAATAGATGCTAGGTTAGTTTTCAGTACTCAATCTGTAAATCTAAGACAAAAGATGAGCTATGATGTTATTCTCATTAATGAATATCAGTGAAAACTGAAGCAGTTTTATATTACTGTTAAAGGCAAAGTAAATTAAACACCTACAGCTAAATTAGGTATGAAAAGGGTCTCCTTTTGCACGGTCAGAATGAGTTGCCTATGAATAAAGCAATTGCAAAGTTATTGATTAGCCTTTTTGCGTTTGTCTTTGGTGCTAACCTACTGGTAAGCATGACTTGGCAGGATTTATATTAAGTTTAGGAAGGACATAGGCTTAAGGTGAGGAAAAAAAGGGAAGTAGTGAGAGAGAACTGTTACTGTCCACCTGACTGCAGCGGAGCATCTGGAGGAGCTGCGTCATTTCTCTAATCCGCAAGAACAGGAGTAACGGTCCTGCCACGAGGCTGCTGTCACGGGTGGGAGGAAATGGCAAGGGCTGATTATCGACGGGAGCAAGGGGCAAAAGAATCCCAAACTGTAGTGCAGACGTGGTGCTGGGTACTGACTCTACTCGAGTTCTCCTCCCCTGGTCATCCATACAGCGCAGCGAGCCAGCGTGGGGTACAAGGGAGCCGTAATTCCAGTGGAAAGCGACTTTCCCGCATGAGCACAGTCAGTGTCATTGGTTTTATCTGCCACTGTCAGCAAATCTGATGATGGGACTGGCGAATACAGGAGGTGGGAACAGTTTTCTTTCCTTCTCTCATGACCCCCATGTGGTTTTAAAAATGTCTTTCAGGAATAGGATGGCAGCACGAATTACCCGCGTCTGAAAGGGGCTCACCACCAATCTTAATGACATTTTGATCTCTGAGGCAGGAAGCCTTTCTTTGGCCTGAGCCAGCACGCTGCGCCGCAGGAGGGGATGCTCCTCCCTGCCTGGAGCCCCGGACAAAAAGCAGAAGCAAGAATAACAACCAGGCTCCTCTTCTGTAGCACTCAGCTGTAGCTTTTTGCGTGCTTTCTTTTGCCTAGATGTGTTACATCAAATGCTGACTGGTGCCACGCACCAATTAGAAAGCAAAGAGCACAAGTCTAGTTCCTACAGAAACTAATTTTGTGCATGGATAATTACCAGCATACTGGATTTACTCTCCTCAGCGCAATTAGTCAGCCTGTATAGAAAAAATAAAAATCAACGACCGTCTCACGATTTCTATGCCCGTATATAAGCAAGTTGAATTAACTGCAGACAGGAGTTTTAGTGTCTGATTCAAATAACTTTTAAAACGTAAGGAGCTTGCATCTGTGCCACCCGTGTGCTTCAGCACTTGTCCCTTACTCAAATAATTTTTGTCTTCGAAGTCCAATCGGGTAACACAGCGTCACGCGGGAGTGGTATTTCTGCACAAGCTGAATTTTAAGCAATCTTTGTTTAACGGATGATCTTAGGGAGACTTACCCATGCTTCTGAAGATGACACTGTTTAATACTGAACTAGTTAATTTAGGATTGCATAGTGAATCTTCTTTTTCTCTTTAGGCTACTATGTTGTATGTAGTTATGTCACAGTTTATACTGTTTTTTTGGATGAAAGTCTGATCCTGAAGTGACATAAGAGCGTGCCTATTATAGACAAACGCATAACTTCACTTATGGTGGTAAGAGTGTGTGACTGAGGTAAGTTCATAATACTGGCCATTATGAAAAAGAAGCGCCATTTCAAGAAGTATTTAAATGAGAAAGGTAGAAGAAGAAATATTAAATTTAATCTGGTTTAAAAAAAGTTAAAGGCAGGAAAGGGAGATAGTAGGAAATATTGGTTGGTCTAAATACAATAGGTCTTATTCTTAGGATAAAGAGCTGATTCTCTGAATGTGGGGCACGAAACTCGTTGTAGCTACCTGAGTATGAACTGTAGCAGCTGTACAAGGGCTAAATAAGAACCAACTTCTGTGCTTATAAATTTAGTAAATTTTGCAAGGTTTTGCTTCCTGTGGAAATATATGAACATCTCTGTGTGACTTAGACAGGCACGCAATGAATTAACAATAGTGTCCATGGCAGCAAATAGAGGGTTTCTGTAGGACATGACGTTTTCAGCCTTCTTTAAGATGGATCTTTCTGTGGTGATTCAAGGTACTACTGGTGTTAGAATAATAAAACTACAGTCCTGTGAGTTGTCAATTACTTCTAATTTTTCCCCATAGGTAGATTTAAAGTTATGACATTATGGGAAGTGATTTTCTCTTGCTTTTCCTGTGGAGTAATGTTTGAATGGAATCTGAAACTCCACACATTACATAAAACATCTTAGCAAATGCCTATGTAATTTTTGGCAGCTGTAAGTGTAGAAACCTTGGGTACCTTGTAACGATCTACGTGCAAGTTTAATACGATTTCAGAAAAGTGGCATGTTGGCTATGATTTTGTGAGCTTCACCTAAGGGTTTTCCCTCCCTTTAAAATAAAATGTTCTGATTTCTGTAGCTATACAATGTTAGCACAAATTAAATCAGACTAACATCACAGCCATTTAGAGATCCCAACAATTTTTTCAGTGATTTTAATAGAATACTTTTACACTGGAATCTGGCTGTATAAATTTCTTTTGTCAATTAGCATCCAATTGGCTGCTTTACTTACTAGTAAATTTAATTATTACTAGATTATTGATGATATTTTTTCCCTTTATTTCAACCATGATGTTGCCCATAAAGAAAAGCCCAAATCAAATGATTTGAAACTACTCTGAAATGCTCAGTGTGTGTTTGGTGCATTTGTTCAGGATGTTTCTGAGACCCCTTTTTGCAGGCCTGAATTAGACGTCCTAAACGCTAATAAGTGTTTTGCCAGAAGAATTCACGTAAGTACCAGCAGCAGAAAGCTAGCTTGGTGTGGCAATGTATGATCTCCTCTGGTGAAACACTGGAAAGGTTAAAATGTTTAAAAGTGTGCATCGTTTTAAAAACAATATTTACAAGTTAATTAGATAACATTACCTTTGCCTCACTTAAGTTCCTGAATAAGTACTAAATAGCAAAACTGTAGATTTCAAACACATGCGGCACACATCTCCAGCAGGTAACGTCCAACCCTGATATGTATTCTCTGGTTTCATAAAAATTGCATATTTTTCATCTGTATTTTGTTTTTATTGGAACTCTTACAGTTTCAGCTTGCTAGCTCTGTAAGGAGGCTTGATTGATTTTTATGCTAATCCTAAATGAAAGACAGCTGTTGTACCCACCAGCTTCAATAAAACTAATCCAACTCATAAAAGTCTTGTAAACAGCCAGATAATTATGTTATGATTTCGAAGGGATATCATCTTGTAAGGTGCTTATAACCCTGAAATGTTCATGATTTTTTTTTTTTTTTTTAGGTTAACTAAAAAATGATGGGAGGGCTTTTCTACCCCAGTCTCTTCCAAAGGAGGAGTTTCCCGTTGGGGTCGGAGGCAAATATCCCATCACTTCGGGTTCACAGCTGAGTGGCTGACATTGCCAACAAATTAATGCATTTCTGTACAAATTGTGACATTGCCCCTCTGCCCAGCTTTCCCCTTTTGCGTTACGGCTGAGACGGGTGTCAGCAGGGGCACGGCCCGGGGGACTGCCACTGCTCAGCCCAGCCAAAGCTGAGCGAGCGAGCCCGTAACGGGGGGAGATATTTCTAGCGGCGCTCTAAATTTGATTTGTTCGCATGAACATTGTACGGCACGGTGGTTGTTCTTTTATTAAATACTTGTAGCTTTAAGGGACGGTTTATACAACTTTATTACACCTTATAGTAATACGTCAATCCTAACCACTTCCAAGTGACGAATGGCAGTTTTTTTTGGCATATGCAGAAAAAAGCATTATGTTGTTCATCCACCAGCTAATTATCACTATTTGTATCTTTACAAGACATGCGCACGTATCTCCGCGCACGCTCCTTTTCACTCCATCTAAATAAGTATGCATTCATGTAAGCACATATTAACTGCCAAACACAGCACTGAATGCAGAAACAGTTTCTTCATTTAATACACGCAACAGAATTAAATTAAACCTCAACATAAGCAGGGCAGACTTTAGTTATTAATCCTTCCATGAGCAACTATAATTATTTTTGCCAGCACTAATTTCATTTGCATATGTATTGTTAAATTGCAAATCACAGTGAACCAAGAAGAGTTTTTATATGTTTAGCTGAATTAAGCAGTGCCGCTTAAGCACATTGACTATGGTAGCTAAAGTGCTAATTTAAAGGGGGGGGAAAAAGCAACAACGCACTTACATGAAAAGGCAAATTAACAATTTCAAGTGTTTTCTGATCTCTCCATTGTTTGCAAGAAATTTCCTTGGAGAGATTGTTATCCTACACATGTCATGAGCTACATGATTTCGATAGTAAAGATCAAAGGTGGCCTGGCTGAATGAACACAGCTCAGTATGTGCTCAAAACCAGGAATAATAGTCACAAAGCATTTGTGATTTTTTTTTTTTTCTTTTCTCCCCTTCCCCCCCGAAGTTCAGCAATACCAGTGAAAAATTCATACAATTTTCTGGAGAGGACCGAACAGTTAACACTAGTCTGCATGAACACAGATTTGGGGATTCTTATGGCGGAAATAGCTCATTAATGACCCCACTTATTTTACAAATGCGAGTAGCTGGAATCGATACAGGAGATACTGAATTTGAAAATCTGCAGAGTAGACAATTTATGAAACGGTTCAGTTTTGTTCATTTGCTGTGCTCTTGTTCGGTGAAAGCCTGTGGTTCAGCATGCTAATGGAGGTTCATTTGCTGCCATCAGGACTCAGGATTTAAATATCGCTCTAAAGCCGCCCCGGCAAAAATACCTGCCAGAAATGGCTCGTTAGTATTGCTTGTCAGGGTGTTACTGTACAGGCCTTTTACACGGGCTTCAAAAGGCTGTGGTGAACTGATTTCTCTCCGAATCTATTTTGTATTATTAGAACTAAAAATAATAGTAAAAAATCTTAATGGCTTCCCTGAAGCATGATCTGTTCTTTTGCAAACTTCAGATACAATATCTGTGAGAGGTATAAATGAACAGCAAGTACGTTTGTTCAGCTGAGCCATGTTTTACCCTTTGTTCAATTTATTTGCTAGCTTCTGATCAAGTACTTTCTAGTGAAGAAAAGGCGGAAGAAGCTTCAGTGCAGTATGTCGGGGAAGTATTCCTGGTTAGTCTTCAGCAATGCGATAATTACTTTTGTGGCATTTCAAAGGTGGTATTTCTTTTAGTAGGTGAAAGCCAGGCATTGACTGAGGCTGTGAAATGGGTCATTTCTGCACCAGATGAATAATGTTATCGGTTTACTTCGATGCCAGGAAATGTATTTATTACTAGATTTAACTTGTAGGCACCAGTCTTGGAAACTCATTGCAACTCATTCTGGATACTTAAGTGGCCCTTGTGGTTTCACTGAGAAAAGACATGGAATAAAGTTACAAATATACAGGGCAGTTTGTGGGCTAGCTTAAAACCAGAACTCCAAACAGGCTAATTTAATTTTCATTTCACAGAGTTTTATTAAAAGAGGAAGTGGCTGAAGAAAGGGTTTTCCAATTTTAATGGAAATTAATAGTGTATGTTTTTTCTGTGAAGATATAATTAAGTTTTTGGTTTATCAAAGTACTGACCTGACTTTTCAGTTTTTTTTTTCCTGAGTTTTATTTTTAGAGCATTGAGGAATTTAATAGACTTTCAATTACTGTTCTTCAGAATATGCACTTTGGAAGGTTCAGAGCCAGAATTCATGATGCTGATTCAATCCTGGTAGTTTTTGATCATAAAATAAAATAAATTCATCATAATATTTGTTAGATGTGCCTTGGGCTGTACATGACTTCAGGTCTACTGGTTTTATTTTTCACTTGCTCTTCAGTGGCAGATGGAAAATAAGTTTTATAGGACTTGGCCTCACATTGTGTGTGCTCAGTGTTCTGCACTGATATAAAACACATGACTGTCAGACAACACACACGAGCAAAATTTTCATTTGGGCCAGTGGACGGGACACAGGTTTCCGTTACAATTTTTTAGAAAACTTCATTCTTTGTCTCTTTGCTTTGTATTGCAGATTATTGTTATGGACTTGGCTGACACAGCGTGGTTTTTTTTGTTGGCAATAATTATTGTTGTAAGCCAAAGAATAAAGTACTGATGTAAGTAAACTCAGATGGTTCTTCCTTTCCCTCTTTTTTCATGACTTAGTTTCGGATGTTACAATTGTCACTGCCAGTTTCATGTTTACAGGCTGTTGGATGGGACAATATGGGCTTTGACTTTTCCTTGTGGTAGGAGAAGCAATTTTCCTAATTTTTTTTAGGATTTGCTTAGAGAATTACTATGTGACAGATGATGAAGGAACAGTTCAAGAAGGAGGCGGGTTGACTAGTATCTGTTTACCTTTGCCTAGCGGCAGTGCAAGGTGGACCGTACAACAAATAATTGGGTATTGTTTCATTTCCACTGCTCTGCATAGAAGAAATAGTCAGAAATAATGAGCAACTTCTCACTTTCTCCCTCGCTCCCACTGCATCTTTTCCTGTTCAAACACACATACGTATGAGCACGCTTTCCTGGCTGTGAGATATTTGTAACGGGGAGCTGGCTGGGAACATTAGGGGGGTACTTGCCATACGCAAGCAAAGGTAACAGCCTCTCAAGAAGTGTGAGGATTAGAAGGTTTTTCTTCTCCCTTTCGATGGACCCATGAGACTCATAAGGATGCCTCTTCAGTTCTGCCTGATGAACTTTATTTTTGACAATCAATTTCAGCACTTAGCTCAGTTTGCTTAGCTCAGTACTACCTGGAGTAGTTCTGAGGATAAAAAATTGTCGTGTTCAAATTGTCTTGAAAAGAAGATACGACTGGGGTTTACTATTGCAACACTGCTCACAAAACTTCTGCAAAGTACCCATTTAACACTGCATCCATTTAGCACCGTGACACTGAGACACTTTGACCTTAAAAAATTATGAAAATATGCATGTTAATAAGGGAGAAGTTGCCAAGAAATAGGGAGGAGGGCTAGGTAGCAGCAGTATCTCAAAGCTGCAGCTGGGAGTTTCACAAAGCTTTTTTCTTGCTCAACAGGCAGAGAGAAATAAATTGGTTTTATCAATGGAAATCTGTTTTTTCAATAAGAGAGCTCAGAAAACAGAGGACAAGAAAAGGGAATAGTCAACATAATTTCTTAATGTGTAGCATTTTAAACTCATACCTTTTTACAAATAACAAAATGAAGTAACATTTAGTGCTGCTGAAACTGAGTCAGAAATAAGTTTAATCCTCAAAGAGCTTGGTTCATGCAGTCATAAATGATCTACCTGTTTTGTTTTGCATTTAAATCTGAGCTCTTCAGCGCTGTACAACTTTCTACATTTAATATTGACCTCCTGATTTTCCAGGTTATTTCTGAGCAAGATCCACCTGCTTTTTTCAGTTTCTTTAGTTAGCTTTCCTTAAGTTACTGAAAATATTTAACTTATATGTGTGCTTCTTTCTCTCTTCCTCAAAAAAAAAAAAAATGTTGCAAGTGAGAAAAGAACATAATTTCATTTTTAATGCAAAGGGTATAAAGGAAAACCATCCCAGTGCTCCCGTGTCATATTTGCGCTTTCTGTAAAGTACTGTATGTCAGATTGACCTTGGGCTAGCTAGAATAGGAAATGCAGAGCAATTATTAACAATGTGGGCATCAATGTAATCTTTCATCAAGAAATAAAAAAGAAGGAAAATACAGAACTTGGCTTAGTAGGGTCTTACAAACAGATATTTCAGAATGATGCTTTGTAACTCTACAGATAAAAACAAGTTAGAAAGGACATCTCATGAATGATTTTACTATAAGGCATGGAAAACGTACTGTGAAATTACATCTGTTAAGTGTAACTTGTATGTATGTGTATACGTGTACATGTACCCTCTGTCTTAGGATGAGAGATCTGGAATTTGCCCTTTTGATAGCATTTTACTCTGAAAATATCTGAAAGGCCTCAATAGCTTTTTCGCCCCTATATATGTAGGGACTACAAATATATGAAAAAGGAAGTCACAAACAAAGCAGAGTTCATTTAAACTCGAATACGCAATTGACTTCTGGTTTGTTTTGTTGTGTGATGAGCAGAAAAATGTAAAAACGGGTGTAAAGATGATGCAAGAAAGTTTCCAAAATTTCATATTCTTTTTAAGAAGTATCAAAGTAGAGATAATTTGCACGGGGGTGGGAAAGGCCCCCTCATCCTGGGAAGAAATGTTTTGAGCAAGGAACAGAAAACAGTTGCTGAAGGTGTTGGTATTAGGAACGTAGGAACAGATTTAACGGGTCAGACTGAAGCCATGCGCCTCCTTGGCCCAGTGGCCAGCAGCAGTTGTCCTGGGAAGCGGGGAAGCGTCCAGCAGTGCTTTCAAGCGTACTCTCCCAGCCTCCAGCCATTTGCTTCTGAATTTGTGTGGACCAAGGATTTCAGGCTTCTTTTCAGTTTCTAATAGCGATTTCCTCTAGCTCCGTCAGCAGCTCAGCTGCAGCCTGCTCAGGAGGAGAAGGGTAAAGGATTGCCATTAAAAATATATTGGATAGTGAAAAGGCATGAGAGTTGTCATGGGGACGCGGGAGTTTATGAAAAACTGCAGCTATAAACAGAATCTCCTTAGACTCCATCGCTCCCAAGGCGCTGGGCTGGTGATGGTATCTATCAGGC
>NW_008824372.1:139305-152117 GCF_000699105.1 Pygoscelis adeliae
CTCTAGTTCCTCACATCTCAAATTAGCTGCGCTGTGCACATCACAACTTTTCTGCTATTTTTTAATGGGTAAGTACAATAGTGTGCTCACCTCCTCTGGCGTTAACTCTGTGAGAAAGGAAACAAATGGGCCAGGAATTGGGTCAGGTGCAACAGGACAACTTTGATTTGTCTGACTTTTCTTTTTTCCTTTCTGTGCCAAGAAGAAAGAATATAAATGAAAACTAAGACTTGCAGGTGCCTAGAAGATGGGTTTGACCTAGATTTTCCAGAGTAACCATAACATTTTACATGTAAGTTAACAAAAATATGACAATACAGAAATCTATCCTAATTGGCAACCTAGTTTGTGATATAGGAAGTTTGTAGAGAGAATCGGGTTTAGGTGGCACAAAGTGAAACCCCACTACAAATACAGTGGGGCAGAGAGATTTGTCAAATTCAGCATAGCTGAATTGAATTCACGTGTGTTTTCTGCCTGAAAAAATTTTCTATTTTTTGCTCAGACTATTTCCATCCATCTCCACAGTGGGAGGACTACAAAAAGAGGAATAACCCCTGGGAAAGTCCCTTTCCAATACTAGACATTACTCATGTCCCTACCTTGAAATGAACAGAAAAAAACTGGTGGACTGCCTGGTGCAGGGACATGCAGAGATCCCTGGAGATTGGGGCCATTCTCCCTGGAAATTCCCCTCCCGCAGGGCCTCTAGCATTCCCAGCCCAACTCCTTTCTCTCCCAGTACATCCTGGACATTCTCCAATGGCCTGTTTCCTCTAGTCATTGTTCCCACTTTGATTTGTCTTTAAATCTGTGGGCAGTAGTTCAGTACAAATATCCAATCGTTCTTCCTTTTACCTGCAGAATCAGCAGATGGGAACGGCTCAGCCCTGGCACGAGGAGAGCAACATCTCGAGTCTTCCTCTGGGTAGATCGGGGGCGTAAGTATAATCCTGGCAAGGATGGCAAGCCGTTGTTAAATAACCTAATCTACTGCTTCACAGTAGGGTTTGCAGTAGTCTTTGAAATAATAGTCATTGGTATTTGTTTCAGTGTCAGTATGATGGTAGGTAACTTTCTGAGTGCTTTGTTTTAGCTCTGGCAAGGCAAATATGAATGCAGTTTTTCACTGGACATTTTCTGCACAAATCGTGTTTGGGTGAATTCCCTTGTAGAGTCTGGGATGACAATACTGCTGTCGGTATCTCCAAAGTGCGTTTTTGAACAATATTCTTAGAATCTCAAACAAGAAATTAAGTAGTACAATAATGCTGATTTTAATCTTCTGTTTCTTCTCATTATCCACTGCTACTGTAATTAAGGTAATGGAGCAAGAATTCATTAGTAGAAATGTTTGTATTTATCAGTCCAGTTCTACCATACTGGGTCAAAGTCCACCACGGGGTGACTTTGGATTTGCTTTCAGCAGAAACTGATGTGCTAAGGCAATGGGAAACACGCAAAGACAAGCGTTAATGATTGCCATCAGGCTGCCTGCCTTTGTCAGGCACGTCGTACTTGGAGTGCGAAGCAGATGCCCCAGACGATGCATGTGGCCAAGGGTTTGGCTAATCACCAGCACATGTTCCCTCTGGAAAAGACAGGTGGTATCAAAGCCTACGCTTTGCTGGATACTTTCTTTGGGAACAGCCCCGGGGGCAAAATGTGCATCTGCTGGCTAGGTCTGTTTTTAACAGCACCTGTTATCCTTCCCAACGCCAGCTCATTTCTCCAGGGGCTTTTCTGCTGCAACCTGCTCTGCATCGTTAGGTTTCACTGCTGACTCCGCAGTCTGTTCTGACTTTCTGCCTTCTCTAGAACTTTCCCACCAGTTCCCCAAGTTTCAGAAAAGAAATCAGCAGAGCCTTAATTAAAAATTTTAACAGCTGAAGTGATAGTGAGTGCCTCCCCCATCCCAGAATGAGTTGCTTTTGAAGTTTAACTGGACTTTAGCTGCTCTTCTAAGAGGCCTTGTATATATGTGTGAATCACAATACTTTGTAGGAACGAGTTATTATTTTGTGGTGTTTACTACACCAGTACTCCACACCATTAAATGTACAGCTTTTCTGTCACCTTTATCAGTCATTTTTAGAATTGAACTCTTACGCACGTGTCACCTGATGCGCAAATTGCTGTTGCACAGGACAAGAGTCTGCCTCTTTGAGCCGAATACAGAAACGGTTCGTTTTTCATTCAGGAGTTGCAGCACCAACTGCTTTGTCCAGAGAGCTCAGCTGTCTTTACCAAGGCTGGTTGTACTATATGTCAGGTAGCTCTTCCACGTTATTTCTAGGTGCAAGAATAATACTCACTTGTTATTTTTTTTGCTGTTATAAAATCAGATTACGAACAAGACTGTGTGTCCAGTTTTGAACATGCTCCTTTATTCCTCTCCCCTGTTGAAGACAGTATGAGCTCCTTAAATCCAGCACACAGGCAGCTGGAAAGGCTCCGGGCTTTCCAGTCAGTAAATCTGCATCCTATTGCCTCCGCTGGACCCCGTTAACATATCTCCTCTGAGCGGCCTCTGCGGTGGCCTGGCTGCATGGAACGAGCCCATCGGCGAGCCCACGGCGTCACCTACTTTCTTTGGGAGTGTCGGAGATGGATTTTCACTTTTGCATGGAATAGTAATTTTTCATCTTTGCTTTATGCAGCAGGAAATTTTATCAGACCGAAGATGTCTTCAGCCTCATTGGAGAAAATAGCGGTTGGTAACAAGGTGTCCCAGCCTGTAGTACACCAATTGAACAAACTGCATATTTCATGTGCTGCCATTTCTGTGACTATAATCCTTTCCTTCTGGATTTCTAACCAGGAAGATATGTTTTAGCTGCACGTGTTTTTGTCAGATACAATACTGAAATATGAGAGAAATGTATTGAATATGTATAGTCTTTGAAAATATGGTCAATGAGTTGGATGATCTGTGCATGAATCTATTTTGAAATTTTGGTAAATAATGCAAATTTCATTGGAAACATATTTTTAGTTAAGAATATATTTAAGCACATCTTTAAGTGTATTCTTTGAATCAGAGCCTTGAAGATTAGCACTTTTAAAGGGGAAAAAATACTGATACTTGTTCTAGGAAAGAAGCATTAAAAATAGGAGTATACGTTGGATATCAGAGTTGTGCTGTTTGAAACCACAAAGTTACATACTTGTAACTGCTCTGTGGACAGTGGAAAGCCCAAATGGTCTGTTTGAAGAAGTTTCAATAATAACTTTATCCAGTTAATTTGCTCAAAGTGAAAGGTTTAAAGTCTGGAGAAGCCCTGTTATTTAATTAAATACCTCCCTTCTATATTTCTGCCCATAAAATGAATGTAAAATTAAAATAAAAAGAGCCTTATTCTTGTCCCAGAGCTCTAAATGGTTTCTAGAGCTTCTGTCTTTGAAGTATCATGACATGGGGGAACCTATTAAAACACAATTAACCGCTCTGTTTGAATGGTTGCAGCACAGACTTGGTGTGGGACTCAAAAAAGCCTTGGATGAGAGCAGCTGGTGATTTTAAGGAAAAAGGGAAGACGAAGTTGGGCAAATGAAAATAAATGAAAATAATATTGTGCATTAAAGTCTTATTTCAGGTGCTTCAATATTTAGAATTATTGGTTGTTGGCATTTGGATAGGTTTACCCTGTGTGTTCAGCTGCCCCACACTGCAGGCTGCTCCCAAGCAAACATCCAATAATCCTACTAGTCTTGTCTGCATAAACGTTTGACTGTAAAACTGATGTGCAGTTGCACATTTAATACCCCAAAGCTGTTTTCTGAGTGGAGAACTGTTGTCAGGCTGCTCTGGGGAAGTCTCAGAGCTCTCTGCTCTATTTAATTCATGCAAAAGTTGTTTCACAGGTAAGTCAATATATATCCTGAATTGCCTATGAGTAACTCTGTAATAAGCACTGTTGGTAAGCAGCCACACTAAGAGGCACCCCATTGCTCACAGTGAAATTAATAGCAAACTTGCACTGACAGAAGAGCCAGGCATTCATCCCAAAGCAATAGGTTCAAGAATCAGCAAATACAAATTAAAGAATTTTGCTTCTGCATTTGTTTATTTTGTTAAGGCATTTATTTGTACAGTTTTCTGTTTATGTTTAAAATCTCAGTCCTATATACAATTACACACATATTTACACATGAAAACGAAATGCGACTGCGGACAAGAATAAAGATTATCACAAAAAAAAAGAATTGTTTTCAAAAATTTATCCAACCCTACCTTTTTATGGCAGATGAAGGAAAGCAAAAAAAAAACCCCAAACAAACCCCCAGACCCATTTTGTTGTATATGAGCTGATTTTTACTCCTTGGGACCTTTGGCAGACCAAGTAAGAAGATGCACTGACATTAACTCTCTCGTGTTGAGTTTTTCCATGTTCCTAAGGTGAAGTAAGAGCCTGCACCACTGAGACTCTTTGCAAAGAGCCCACACACATCGCAGCAGACAGAGGCTGAGTGTGAAGCACCATCCTCACTGTCTGAAGAGGGGACAAGAAGACTCTCACTGTTAATAAACTGTTCTTTTGTAAACCTCTCTATCATAGCCACAGTGCAAAAATGACCTTAAAGCACTCATAAACTCGAGCCATAACTCAGCTGACACGTGTGGTGATCAAGAGCTCGAGTTTTCTTGAAAGTAAGCTATAGTTGCTCGATCACACGACTTTTAACTACCTCACAATGAAAGGAAAGTTATTTTTAAAAAAAGAAAAACCTTTTCTCTAGCTGAAAACGTTCTCCCAAGGTCTAATTCATGGTTTGAATAAATAGTGCCTCTAGATCAGAGCTCATGTGTATGTATCTGCTAGGCGAGGGAAGAGGGGAAGGGTTTTGAACTGGAAATCAACTGAGCTTTGATAGCAACTCTGTATACTCTGTTGCCCTCAGTTTAATTTCAGTACATGCTGTTATAGAACAGCCAGACTTGGAAGATCACTGGAAGGAGAAAAATACATCTGAAACTAACAAATATTAAAGGTAATATTGCATTAAAGATAATCATGAACAAAGATGCTGTGCAGTACATGCCCGGGGGAGGCTGGCCAGGAGCAGGACATCCCTGATCCAGGGACTGAGTCACTTTTAAAGAGGTTGAAAATGAAAAACTAACATGAGTCAAATGTTTTCGGTTTTTATTCTTCAGTGACAAATGTATTTGTGTATGTTTAATTTTGGACTTTATGTAAAAATTACATAAGCTTTTCTAATTTTTGTGGGAGTCAGCTTTTGAAGCCAAAATAGATCCAGTACTTTTATGCCATTTTAATTAACATTGTTTATTCCTCTAAAAAGTGCAAAAGCTTATGAAATGTCTGTCATCAGTGCTAAACTGCCTTTCTTATTTTCTTAAATAGAGGTGTAAATGACAGAGAGAACCTGTCTTTTGTTGGTAGGACGATATAACCCAACAGGAATTTGAATTTAACCGACATATAGATTACACCTACACCCAGCTCTTACCTTGTACAGTATTTTTTCTCCATCTGCTTCTGAGGAAGGGAAAGGCAGAGCTGGTGCTGGTTTGGTTTTGTTGCTGTTGAGCTCAAGCGAGAGCAGACTCTTGTTCCTCCAGGTTAAATATTCATCTATCAAAGCAGACAAAATTAATTTTCTTTTTTACCATTTAGAATTTAATATAGGGTTAGAGATAGACTATCAGGTCTCTGGTGCTGTAGACACGGGAGCGTGACCCGGACAGGAATTTCAGCATCCCCTGGTGGAAACCCTTTGCTGGATGTTCATATTCAGTTCCATATGTATAATGTCTTGGCTATGTACGAACACGCCGGCTTCCATCTGCTTAGGTGGCATGCTGCCTGCTCAGCATAAATTGTTCATGGTTTTAGCCCTGAATATAGGGATTTCTAAGGGCCGGGGTGGCACCGCGGTGTGCCCGCGCCCCTTGCCTTATGCAGAACTGTAGGGACAGGGCTGGATTGTGGCACAACCTAAATATGAGGGTGGAGAGAGCAAATCCGATGAGGGGTTTGTAAATATTTCACGGAATACTTCTCCACTGATTGCTAAACTTCCACTTCTGATCATGCTGCATGGGGAAAGTACAGTGTCTTTTTGTGGTAGCAGTGAAGCAAATAAGCAAAACTTTATATTTCCAAACTGAGGAAATAAGATCTGAAAATCCTGGAAATGCTACGTATGCTCAAAAAATCCAGGCTACCATTTCTATATTTTTCTGATTATTGCTGCACTTTAAGATGCTATCATTTTACAAGTCTAAATTGATGACAAGTAGATTAAGGGATTTCCTACCACCTGTTGAGCTATTAGAAACAGCAGATGTTAGGTAATTCTGGAAATATAATTCTAGATTGGAATTTAAAAATCTTCATTTATTTGCAAATTTCTGAGAGATGAAATAAATGTGATTCCTAATGTTCTAAGTCATTATAGAGGAAAAGAATGCTTTAAAAAATCTGGTGCCCAAGACTATATCTTCTTAATTGTAAATATAAAATAATTTCTCTGATGACAATGGAATACCGTACAGTAATTACAGTGGCCCAGGAGAACATATTACTGCGAAGTCCCAAGCTATAAAACAGCCCCAACTTTTTTTTTATACCACAGAAACTCTTATACTTCATTCAAGAACAGAAAAGCCCAATACCCCAAGGCAGTCTAATTTCATATCCCAGAAAACAGAAATATTTTTTTTCCTGAGTATGCAAATTGCATTTTTATTACAGCAAAGAGAAATATGTAATTTTTTTCTTTTGGCTCATTGGAAAAACAGTTGATGTAATTGGACAACTGATGTAATTGCATATGCAACTGGAGTAATTGCACATGCAAATAAGTGATTATTCTCACAGTTATAGAACCTCTGTGAGAAGTTACAATGTATTTCTATGTTGCTTAGGCACATAATTGTATGTGTGTTTTGCACCTAGGTTTTTTATTCAGCATCCTACCTACTTATTTATTTCGTAACACCACTGTTACCTAAATAGGAAATATTCTTTACACAGCAAGCAATAAAAATAATGGGTTCACCGTAATACTCAGGGCTGTGAAGACATTATTTCTAAACTGTGGTGCATTTTACTTTATGGGGAATGAAATAAACACTTACTAAAGATAAAATCTCATTTAAGCTCCAGTAGCTTTGCAGCAATCAACAACGAACAGAATGTTTTGCCAGTTCCTGAGGCCGTGTAAGGGGAACATGACAAGCAATTGTTTACTACATTTTTTTAAACCTGTTGTTGCTAACAATAGAATTTTACGTGTAATAACTTTTTCTTTCACTCTTTATCTTTTCAGTTTTCTTGGCATCAAGAGGTATGGTCTATGGTCAGGTAAAATCCTCATTCATGTGTATGAGGCAACGTACACCACAATATTTTGCAGCCAAAATATTTTGCAGTTCTGTTTTGAAGCTGCTGGACTTTCAGGATGGAGCTGTGCACACTTAGGTAATTTCTTGTGGTTAAGTAATACCTCTTTTACTTGTTTTCTCCTCCTTTTTTCATCCCGCTGACCGTAGTGGGAGGGCGTTAGCAGTGCGTTTCAATGGTGTCAGGATTTCAAGGGAACTGGTAGAGCCAGACCAAGTAAAAATGGGCCAAGTACATTTAATTTATTACTTTTATTGACTTCTGCTATTCTAGAGTAGGAGTCCTCACAAGCTCCATATCAGCTAATAAAGGACACTCTTTGAATTTATGAGGCAAATAAAATCTCAGATCGGAATATCATCTTAGTAAAATCTGGTGGCACTATTGAAATAAAATAAAAATGCTAGCCTCTGAGCTATGCAGTGACACCCCTGCCTAATATTTGAAAGGGCCAAGCAGGTTGCCTGTTTACGTGCCGAGTGAGAGCTCTCCTGTTACAAACAGAAACGTACAGGTTTATGTGAAGGAATTACAGGAAGGCAGAAAGTGCCCAAGGTGAAGTGGAGGGAAGGAAGTCTTACGAATACAGACTACCTGGCCAAATTTTCGAGATGTCTTGACTTATAATTCAATTGCATCTCATCTTTAATAAGAAATTAACGTTTCTCTTTTTAATTGTACTTATTTTGCTCTGAAATTTGTGAGGTTTTTTTCCCTCTTTGGATATATTAGTTCACCCATTTTCTGTGCAAGGATGTCACTGAGACTTATTCCATCCTTCAAATACTATCTTGTCATTCTAGCTGTAAATCCAGTAGTGGGGTCACTTTCCACCCTGGGGGCTAAATCTGGCTGTTTGTACAATGATTGCAATCCTAGGGATTTCTGTTCAAGTTCTCCATTATTAATGCATGAAGGAAAAAAGACACCCTTTCCCCCCCCTGCCCAAGAGTGGAAACACCAATTTTCTTATATATGAAGAAGGAGCTTTTAGAAGTCAAACCCTTCTAAAAGGCTTATTAAGATAAAAGAATTTAAAGCACTCCCTGGGCCAGAGGAAGAATAACTTAAAATCTATAGGCCAGATTCTTGTCAGTATGGATCAATATAGATCCACTGAAGTGTACAGGGTATGCTTATTTCTACATAAGATAAACAGTTGGTCCTATGCGTATTTAAAATATTTAAGCTAGAAGGGATTCCTAGTAAGATCAAAAATATCTTACTTCCAACAGCATTCTGGGCAAACAAAAGAGCCAGGAAAAAATACTTTCCCATTCATATCTTTATGGCACAAGAAATTAATCTTTCAGCCTAAGCCATCATTTTTATTCTGGTGATGCTATGCTCACTCTGTATCCTGAGTAGCTCTGTGATTGATCCAGGGAAGATGTGAGCCTACTCTTTTTCTCGCCTGTAAAGCCAATTCCTATAGCTCTACATGTTCCTGGTTCAAACTCCATCTTCCTAATCATTATCTGAAAATTGTAGTGACTCTTTTGGACAACAGTAAAGAAGAGGAAATTTGATTCTCAAAGGCCGTGCTTCCTCATAAATTCCTCTCTATATAGGATGGTATCTATATTGAAAAACTTTACAGATTCTTGCTTTGAAAATGTGTTAGTGCCTAGACACTGCCAGAGACTGGATTATTTGGACTTTTGGCTTGATGCAATCTGGCAATTCTTGTTTCAAAGCAACGCTCTGCAAACAGCAGAGATGCACAGGGCCCCAGACACTGATATTTGTTCTGCACAGGCACAGACATGTATGCTCTGAAGGGCAAATAAGCCTGGAAATGACCTGTTTCAGGTGAACATCTCTAGTTTTGGGCTTCAGCAATGGTTTGTAAATATCTGGACAAAGGAAGGGTTGTGGCACTTCCACATCCCATTTGGAAGTGGCAAGCTGGCTTTTGCTGCAGATCAGGGAGTGTGCTGAACCCGAGTGCTCAGCCTTGCTCTAAATGCAGTGTAATTCCAGTATTTGTGTACACGAGCCCTTTAGATTCATACTAGGCAATACCAGCCATCCGGTCCTGAAATCATTGCAGCCTCATTGACTCCTCTTGACTTCAGCCAGCTGGGGGGTGGACCACCAGGTGGTCCAGAGGCCACAGCTCCAGCTGGAGAGCATCCTGGAGAGCATCGCTGCCTGGTCCAGAGCAAGCCCGGTCATGCGCTGCCCACCTCCCTCCTCCACAGCACATCCAGCTGAGGATCCAGCACAGTGTGCCCGCGGCAGCAATTTCCTCCTCCGAGATCTGTTTTCACATCATGCCTGTATTGCCCTTCCTGCATTTCAAATTCATGCGAACGCAGTAGCTGGTATCTTTGAGCCATGCAAACAGTAAAATAAACGCTTGGGTAAATCAGAATTTCTTAATTGAAGTGGAATCTACAGAGTTGCACATTCTTCAGTAAGTCAATGCTGAGCTATTTACACCTCTGTCAGGCAAAGGGAACACATGCGTTAGAGGGTGAACTGGGAGAGTGGTCAGGACGTTGCTTTGATATTCCAGGGAAAGCACAAAATCTGTCTCTATTTGTCCTTTGAAAATGTGTCCGCAAGAGGAATGAAGTTTAAGAATAGTATTATTTGAAAGTTCTTACTCTGTTTAACCTTTGTGTGCAGGTACTACAGTATTTTGTTGAACAAACACTCATTAGATTGGAACTTGATCTTTAGATAACATTTGTAACTTGATAAAAAGAGCCTCTGGCTTGATTTGTTGCACTGAGAGATGAAGAATTACCTTTATTTACCAAATTCATGTACAATTTTAGGGTTAGT
Source organism: Pygoscelis adeliae (assembly GCF_000699105.1). Lineage (NCBI taxonomy): Eukaryota > Metazoa > Chordata > Aves > Sphenisciformes > Spheniscidae > Pygoscelis > Pygoscelis adeliae. The sequence goes on from NW_008824372.1 coordinate 149,472, forward strand.
TCTTCAACTGATGTAATCCAACGTGATCACAGGATTAGCAACAGAGCTGCTCTGGTGTATAATAGTGTCGGATCTTGTGGAGAAATTCTGATGCAAGAAAAGGCTTCACGCTTCTCTTATTTCACCTTCTCTTATTTTCTTTAGTTTAATTCTTAATTCCAATAGAAATCCAGAAAAAAAATTGTGTCTTACTTTGGTTTATCTTTATTCCCACAGGGCTGCAGAGTAAGAGCTTTCGCTACTCACCCGTTGCTTGTCCACTGACTGAAAACGCAGTGCCACTCATCCAGATTCATGTCCCCCTCGCATACCCTGGGAGGCAAGTGAGCGTGTAGTTTCTGTTTCATGTCCACAGCTATATGAGTCAAGCAGGTGCAATATGACATTTGCATAGTAAACCATATTATTTTCTTCATTACTGCTACTTTCATCTTCCTGGCTTCTGAGAAAAATTCCTACAATGCTTGGTAAAAGCCGCAGAGGTGAGTTAATTGCGCGCGGGGTATTTATCACGCAGCAAGTGGGTGGCCACTCATGCAACATAATCTTGCAGTTATGTCACCTCGTAGCACGTCCCACCTCATGCTGAATTTATAGCTGATTTTCTCTGTGCAACTTCACGGCAAAACACCTTTAGAAATGGTCACAGCTCCTACAGATTGGGATGGCATCGCACCCAGCAGCGCTGGCAGCGTTCCTCAGACGTGACCTTCTCGGTGCCTGTGTGGTGCTGGTAGCTGTACTGACAAACTGCTCCCTGCTCACCCCTGTAGTAACAGCGAAGAAATATCTATGCGGCCGTGAAATAATTTTCTTTTTGTAGCCTATTGATGGCTTTAGCCCACAGATTTATTTAGGCAATGCTGCCACACTAGACATTTCTTACAGCTTTGTCAGTGTGAAGATGATGATTTGTTCTCTTATTTCCTATTTCCTTGTATAGGTCTAATGCTTTTTTTTGGTAATATATGTTTAATCCCTAGTACGGCATAGGGATAATAAGATATCAGTTTGCTGAAATCCACCATTTAACTTGTATGTCCTGACATCTAGAAGCCAAACTCTTGTATATACACCTTTTAAAGGAAAGAAGAAAAGTGGGAAAGACTTTTGTACTTTTTTTCTGAAAAACTGAATTAGTTACAAGTATCTGTAATGTCCAGAACTTGGCCCAGGAGCTTATGCAAACCTTATTCAAAATGCTCTTATGTTATTCAGTGGAATGAAACTTCTGTAGAGGAGGTTTTCTTATAAAATATTCTGTTCAAAATATGCCTTCGAATTTAAGGTAAGTAAAAAATACTGTGGCACGGTGTTTCTCTTGACTGTATTTTCATTCTTCCGGTTACTGCTAAAGTCAGGAAGTGAATGAAAACACAGAACAAAATTTTTTAAATGTTTTCGCATTTCTGAAAGATCCATTTTGCATTTCTGCTGTGGTCTGGGCTTATATTAATCAGACTCTTTCTACCATCTGGAAATAAGTGGTCTACGTTACTAGTCAGAAAAATGCTTATTTATTTGTGCAACTTTAAGATGAGAGTTTTAATTGAAGTAATAAGGTCTTTCCTCATGTTCAAGGTGTTGGTGAACAGTACGCTGAAGTTTCATGCTTGCTGAAGGAGTGTGGCAGAACAGAGCTCATCTGTGTACCTGGCAGCATCCCGACAGGGGTCCAACGGGGGAGCCCGTCCGGCATCATGGGCTGCTAAACTGCACATGCCCTCCTAGCAATGTGTTGAGCCTGGGGACGGACTGCTCTTCCTGATGCCATGAACATTATTAGCTTCTGCCAGGATAGCCATAAAAAAAATCATGCTAATTGCAACATCACTGCTAAAAAAATGTGTGAGAAAAAAAGGATCTTCACCATGAAAAGATGTAGCCAAGCATTATGGATGTTTAAGTTTTCAAGGTGGCAAGATGAAAAAATGTAAGTCAGTGACAACAATCCTCTGAAGTATGTAGACAGAAAGTTGGTAGTTTTAACCACAGAGCAGCAGAATTTAAACTATGCAGTTCAAAATACACAGAGCTGTTTATAACACAAATGGATAAAATACACGTTTTGCAGTAAGTACAGATTTTTAAAGAGGAAGGTAATTATAGCCCTAAGCCCTTCATGGTATGGAGCTATTTCTGTGCCATTACTCCTCGTGCGGTACAACAGGCTGACCTGGAGCACCGTCTCCTTTCAGAGATTGAGCTGATGTTACAGTAAGAGCTATTTGCAAAAACCAGAATTAAGCCTTGTATTAAAACAAATCCCCCATATGGTGGCAGCCTTTTAAAAGATATGGGAAAAACCAGCTTCCATTTAATGTTTGTTTTAATACAGTCAGAAGGAAAGATACATAATGAGGAATGGTTCCTCTTACTTTGATGGGGAAAAATGGTCATCTGCAATGCACTTTCACAGGAACCTGTAAGAGAGCAATGTTTCCCAATGCTAGCAAGATTATTTCAATTCTAGACCTTATGTCAATAGGGGACTATTGTTAGTCATTTCATCACTTCTCAAGTGCTTAAAATAGTCACCTTCTTAGATTAATAAATACAGGTCCCACTTCAATTACCAATGTTGTTAATGCCTCAGCGTAGGCCACATGGTGACTGTTGGAAGAGTTTGTTCCTCTTCTATGAGAC
>NW_008824372.1:152156-161134 GCF_000699105.1 Pygoscelis adeliae
GAGTCCTCCTTGTTTCCAGATGCTTTTCAACGAGCGCTGTGCAGGCATCTCCTCTCCTTTCTGCTGGTACTGGAAGGAGAGCCGTGGAAAGGGTAAGGAACAGGAAAAAACTATTTGCCAAAGATTTAAGTTCTGTAAATCAGGGCCATGAACTGTAAAGCACACCAGGGAAATTGGGGCTAATTCCTTTAACTGCCCATTAGACTTACTTTGCTTGTTCCTACTTAAAGTATCTGATTGCTGAAGAAAAGCTGTTTTCTGGGGAAGCTCTGACATCACTAAATGTTTTAGCTGTTTCTAGATGGCCAGTTAGGCAACACAACTAGGATCAAGAAAAGGTTTCAATTTTCTTTGAAGTGACTCAGGAAGACTTTTTTTCTTTTCCCCTTGTTTAATGGATGATGTCCACCAGAGTCAGCTCAGACGAGCAGAGATGTTGGAAGGCAGGAGGAGACCTGACGCCCCAGAAGACTGACACCGTTTGCCTTTGAGCTGTCGCAGGGAAGAGCAGCCCTTCTGTATTGTGGCATCCAAGCAAAAAAGTAGGTTTTTTGAAAGCAGATTTAGAAGTGCAGTGGTTAGGCAGTCTTTTGTCTTTCGTATTGCTCAGAGCAGGACTACTGTACTGCCCTGAAATGACCTGTTTCTGCAATATTTTGTCCCCAGGTAATAACAAAAAAGGAGAGAGAGAGAAACGTAGCCAGTGATAAACACATTTGAGAAACACTGATGGTATCTGCGGTATCAGCTCCTGTTTTCAAGTCCTCTTATCCTGCAGCTTAACTACCAGCCTTGCACCCTGTTTTCTGCAGGAGGTAGGAGTTGTTTTCCCAACAGGCGCTGTGAAGGCAGGGGGAGGACAGGGATGCTTCTCTTATGGACTCCCCACCCATTTAATGTTTCCTGTATTGGACCCCTCAGCCCGTCTTTCTGCTGAGCACGAGGTACCCTCCATGTCCGTGGTATGGGGGCATGTTTTCTTTGTGAGCTCTCTGCACTTTGCTCATGCGAATTAAATCGCTCTGTTCTGACTAAGAGCTCTGAGTTACAGCCTGCTTATTGTTTTAGAAATAAAGATATTAGTATGCAGATGACTCTGGAAGGTGTTTCTTCTCATTAGAGAATGGAGATCATTTGATAAAAGATGCAGTGGTCTTCATCTGTAAAAAGGCTTAGCAAATTTGTCTTGTCTCAACAGCACTCTAACAACAAGACCGATTGGATAATGCAGCAAAGCAAGCACAGGAGACAAATGGTTTATGACACTCAGGTTACCTTTACTGTGCAAGGTGGGCGTGAAATTTTTTATGGTGAGACAAAAAAGATGATGGGCAATTAACTACAAACTCATGCAGCAGGTTTATCATATGCTCAGCTCATCCATCTGTGTCTCAGTCTCCAGTGGACTCATGAGTTTCATCAAGAAAACCATTTTCAAACCAGCAGACCAAAACAGATTGTTTTCGACTCCAAGCTCCATTGAGGCTTTGCAGTAGTTTTACCTTATGTTTACAATTTATGGATGCAACATATACATGTAGCAGAAAAGAGTGGTCCAAACGTTTTTCCCCTTGCAGGGTATGTGTTTTAAAATATTTCTCATTCAGGGGCCAGTTCTGCAAATGCTCTTATGCATGCGAATAACTTTATTCAGACTAACTCCATTAAATCCTTTGGGATGAGATGGTAAACGTGGTATGCAACTGCATTTAAATTGCAATTTCTGTCCTGTGATGACTCTGATAGAATAGGTTCAGGGAATTAGGAGAGGAAGGATGAGCTGGTGGTTAAAGCACTGAATTGGTATGCAAAATATTGGTGCTCAGTTTGTGCTCCTGCTGCAGACTATCTGCGTGACCTTGGATGAATCACTTGGTCTGGTTGCAACTTAGTTTTGACGTGTAAAGTCAGGATAGCTGTTGCTATGTATGTGCCAAAACAGGTTAATATTTAACTACTGCCCTTCACAATATTATGCCAATGAATATCTTATAAAAGACATTTAAGAACTAATCTTATAAAAACATTATTTTTTCCTTAACTAGTTAGTTTGATGTAGTCTTGCCAGATTGGGTAAAAAAAGAAATAGATTTTCAGAATCAAAGGTAATTGTTTTTATCCTATGAATTTTCACATTCCTCTTCTCTTTTCAATCTCTAAATCTAACTGCTTCACAAAATGCATACACTTTTCCCAATAGATCACACTGGGGAGGGAAATCAATAGAGAGGGAATCAATCAGAGCCATGGGACTAATCAGTTAAACTGTCACAAAGCCCTGAGATGATGTCTCTCTTTTTCACCCTGAAAATAGGGGAGGGTGCTAAACCTAGGTCACGTAGGAATAATACTAATAAGTTTTATAGAAAATGAAGCAATACAGGTAGGGCAGTGCTGTCCTCAGGTCTGCCATGGGGCTCGCTGGTGCTGGTGGACAAACACCTGATGACCTCGCTATGAAAATGATGTACTTCCAACTGTTCTCTTCCATGCCATTCTCTCATTTGCTTATAGGAAGATGAATATCACTTGAAGGAAACAGCGAATCCTAATTTGTCATTAATTTGTCAAATACGTGTAAATTTTTTATCGCTTTAGAATAATACTAGCTATTGATGTAACACTATGCAACTCTATCAGGCTCGAGCGAGTGAAATGCTTCCTTTAAATTCACTCCCTCGCTGCTCAACACCGCCGAAGAAAGTGAACTACTGAAGAAAGATATAGGCGTCGTGGTCTTTCCAGACAGTCAATAAATCGGAGTTTTGTCAGACCAAAGAGATGCCATAAAGCGAGCAGATTAAAAGAGATTAGTTCTGCCAAGTGCCCTGAAGAGAGAATTTACAGCTCCCCTCCACCCGCCCGGCAGAGCCGGAGGATGCACAGGCTCCAGAGGTCAGTGAAAATCCTTCTGCTCCTTCCGCAGGGCTTTACATCACAGCCAGAATGAAATCTACTGTATTGGAGGGGAGGGGGAAGAAAGGATCGAGAAATGCTTGTGTTTATTTTTCCATCTATGTGTTGCATTTGCAAGAAGCACACTTTGGATTTCTGTCACAAAATATTCCCTTCACTCTGGTTGGTGGTGGTTGTTGCAATCAAAGTCGTATAATTGAATTCAAAGGCATAACAGTAACAAAAAAGATTTTGTAATATCAACGCGGGAATGGTGCTATTGCGCAGCAGTGCATGTGCTAGTATTCGCATCAGTGGGTCTTCAAAAAGACATGAAATGTGCACAAGTAATGGTGATTGATTCCTCAAAGCACGTGGGATGGCCAGGAGACCGAGGGGTGGGATGTGAAGGGAGAGGAGGTGGAGAGCTGACCATACGCAAGCACCAGAAGTTCAGATATCAGTCATAAGCTGAGTTTAGTTTCAAGCATCCAAAATGCAGAGCTGCAGTTGACTGTTGTGGTATCTTTGAATATTTGCATGCCTTAAAAAAAAAAAAAAAAAGACTTGGAAAATTCAAATTCATTTTCAGACAGGTCTGAAAATGTGGCGAGTACAGGCATCATCACTGGATTTCTGTTGGCTGATAAAAACTTCGTAAGCCTGGTCTCCATGGCTTAAAGATTCCCTTGACTTCAAACAGGAGTCTAGCCTGAGAATACCATGAGAATAGTTAGGCAGCCCCTGCCAAAAGAGACCTGGCTGGGAAACAAGAATAAAATAGGGTCACGTATTCTGAAGTAATGAGGGAAAGGGAGAGCTTTTACCGGGGAAGCTAAGAGGGAGCAAAGGGTATCACAAACACGCTGTCGTGAAAATGCACTTAGACCTAAAAGAGCAGAGTTGCTTTAACCCCTTTGCTCAGACCAGAGCGCGAAGAGCCATTCAAGTGCAGAGCCCTTTCACAGCTCATATGAAGACAAAACGTGTCTTTATTCTCTACTCTGCCCCACAGGAAAGACAGCAAAACAGTGTAATTTGAGGGCCAAGTTTGAAGCATGCCTTATATTATGCACAAAAAACCCGAGACGTATGTCTGCATTTATAAATAGTGGAGTAAATGTAACTGTTTTATAATTTAACCTTAATTTTGCATAGGTAAAATTACTTCCATCCCATTTTCTCTCCCTAGTCTTCAACAGCAATTTTCTAATTTCCAATATAAATGCAGATATTTCATAAGGCTTTATAACGTGATACTGCAAATATGTTGGCGTAATGAGCTCTCTTTGCAATCTGGAAGATGCCACTGTGGTTATGTTATTTTGATGATAGTAAGCTATGGAGAGAAAACTTGGTGTAAAAAGGCAATATGCGCATGTGGTAGACTGTCTGTCCCGTTTTCCTGTTTCCCTCAAATATTTTTTTAAACCAATTGGAAAATCCTTTTTTACATTATTTAACAAAGGGATAACAAGGTGAGGGCACAGAAGTTTAAATGCTTGGAGTTAATAAAATAGACATAAAAGTCAGAATCTAAATAGAAATATCAGTATCTAGCTCATCATTTTAAAAAACCACAGTATATTTCTAAAGTTATTTTGAAATAGTTTGAGATAGAATACGAATAAATAGAATATATGAAAAGACGACTATCGTATCCGTGAGAATTATTTGATAACATGACTTTCCCTGTGGTTTTATTTGCCTATGGAGGAACTATTCTAGAGAGAACAAGTTTGTCTGAAAGCATGTATTTTACTTGATAGAAAGCACATTTGCTTACTCCCAGAGATTGAGTATTCTGGCCCCATTTGATTCACTGAAGAAAATTAAATGCAAAGTAAGTAGGGAGAGGAGAGCTGTAATAGTAAGATATATGACATTTATTTTATGTACATCATGCACGTTTTTCAGAGCTTTCAAATGGTCTGCTAAAATTTATCTTAATGTTAAAGTCAATGCTTTTTCATTCATAAAAAACATTAACATGTGCAAAACCACTGATACAAAATAAGATATAAAAGGTTAATTCCGTCTATGAAAGTCTATCTACAAACATAAACCCTGTAATTTAGATTGCAAAATCAGTGATGCAGGGGTTATATTTTGTTCGTACAGCACACTGCACATGACGACTGCTATCCAACACTGGTGTTCCTGAGCATCACTGCAATAAAACTGGTAAGACTGATTTTTACCATGAGTAACGGAAACGGCCACGTGCCCGTTAACACCAGTACTGAGGAACTGGGCCTGGTGTCACGGGAGCTATTTGAAAGGATTTGCTGAAGCTGCCTTGCACTACTTCAAAGCATTGTTCTTTGTTTAAAATTCCAAATAAGTAGTCATCCCATTCTCAAGCCATCGAGTGAATATATTTTAAAGTAATTAATTGCTGGCTAATTGCCATGCAGGTTACTATCCTGTATAATAAAATTCCTGGAAATTTTAGTTGCTGTAATAAGCTATTGAATTTTTTAAGTATTTGTGTTAGGACTGAACAATCCTAAGGTAGCTGCACAGCTTATGCCTAGTGTACAAATCTCAAAGAGGTGCTCATAAATTTTTTAAAAGCACGAGCTGGCACTTTCAGTGAAAGAATTGAATCAAATGAAAATCCTGAAATGAGTTTTTGGGAAGCTTAATTAAAATAACTGCTGACACAAAGCGCTAAGGGATAAGACCTGTACATAATAAAAAAAATTAGAAGTCTGTAAAACAAACTTTTCCTTTGAAGCAGTCACTTCTGAAAAATTAGGCTTGCCCATCAAATTTCTGTTAGAATTTTAAAACATGTTGCTGTGAATGGCACTGTATATATTTTGGCTAGGGAAAATATTTTACTGTGATCCTAAGTTCTTTGTTGGCTTTGGTGTGCCACACATGGAACACAAAAATTATATACCCGCTGTAAAACAAATTGTGGGATTGACTAATCTCCAGGAGTAAGATTGCTTTCAGTAAATGAGTGATCAAACAACTCCGTCTGAGCCTGTTTGAGATGCCATCAGTTGCACCAGTCAAAGTGGTCACACCGCTTGTAGCTTTCCTGTGTCTGGTTGGACTATTTACGTCCCGCTTAAACTTCCATATAGCGTATGTACTAGCAGGTGCTCAGAGGGCACATTTAATGATGCTCAGGGTGTATATTCCTATTCTATCCCTCAGGCAAATTATTGTACAATGGTCAATATTAAATGGTTTATGCCATGCTGTAGGAATTCTGGTGTCGTCTTGGTCTGACATCTAACTACAGCTGTCATGACTTACTTTCACTGCAGCAGACAGCATTGCCAAACCAGCACAGCACAATCAGTCGAAGCTGGCAGACGTACGTGCTGATCATACCGTCTGCATTGCTTCAACTTGCCGGTCATTGGCTTTTCCATTTGGTAATCCAACTCTGAAAATATGTCACTGAATATTTTGGCTATGTTAGTCATCCTGTAAAAACTCAAAAAAGCCTGCTCCGTGATGTGGCAAAAAAACCAATTTGCCAAACTTCTCCTGAAGCCAGGTACTGCATCCCAGGGAGACTCTGCTAACATCTGAGCAGCTTCTGGATCAAGGACACCGTGCTCCGTGCTGCAACCTGTGCAAGAGTGCACAGCTAAGCGTGAGTCCCAGCACCAGCACTGCTAAAAATGAGTTACTCCTCTAGCGATGGAGCACTGGCCGTATGAAGGACCTGTGGTCTAACTGGTGGAGGTCTAGAAAAGAGAGTGCACACATTTTAAAGCCCATTCTGGTTGTTTTTCAAATCTGAGCTGTGTTTTTATATATACTTGGGTATTTTAAAAGCCTAAATTAGTAGTCAAAGAACGGTTGGCAGTTTTGGGGCCAGATTTTGCTCTTATTTGCCTTTGTGCAAAATAGGAAGGTATAAGTAGAAATTGGCACTGTACACAGGACAGATTTTAGCTTGCTGAAACCGAGTTTCTAGAATTGCTTTGCTCTTCTTCAGGCTGTGAGTTTCCAAATTGGTGCTTCATTCGGGGGAGTAATGCATCCTCTGGGCACTGCACTTTGAAGAATGTCACCAGCTCACCTCTGGGCTATTTCCATGGTGAAATCATGACTCCACTCTGAAGTCCAGTCCTGCATTACTTTCATCAACCAAGTGTTTTATACCAGCTACCCTCATTTGCGCGAATTCGGACAGATTCAAGGTATTTGTGTGTGTCCTGCCAGCTTTTCAAGCAATTGCTGACCATACAGCAGCATCCCTTTGACGAACTGATGCAAGGCAGCTTGTAGCGCTGGCAGCCAGATGGACATGCTGCAGTTTCTGTGCCGATATTCTGATGTGGTTTTGTTCATTCTGTTTTTAGTCTTGGAAGCAACAGAGAGCCTTTAAAAGCAAAACTAAATTGCTGGATTAGAAAGGCAATGGTGGAAGTTTACAGCACATAAAATCAAAAGTTGCGGGTTTTTGAGTTTTCAGCAATCCCCACTGTATCTTTACCTTTCGTATTTTACTGCAAGTGTAAAAGGGATGGAGCAGAGATTTGTAGGCTTTCCTTCCTGAGGGGCTGGCTTTGGAAAAGATGGGTGCATGCTTGATTGGCTTCAGGGAGGTTATAACTTGCAGGTAGTTGCACAGATTTTGAATTGTTTCGGAAAAAGTTTATGCTATGAAACCCAAACCTGACAGACTAAAAGCCTGCGGGACATAGAATGAATTTAGAGACCCACAGCTGTATGCGCTCAACTGCCATGGGCAGTGTCACCGCTCTCCATACCGCTTGGTGGGAACTACGAGAAACGGTTTGCTTCTTAGTTTCCTGGTCATAAGAGAGAAATATCGTTCCTTTAAAAGGTGATTTCCATTGTTCACAAGAAAGGTGTTAAATTTAAGGTTCATTATCACTATTATTAATCCAAAGTGCCTTTAAAAATACACATATAGAACCAAATTGTGACTAAGAAAGCTTGCATTCAGGTCTGACTGCTTTCTATTAATGCTCAATCAGACACTTAAATGTAAGATTTTAAGTTTTCTCTTAGTCAAAAAGCAGCCTTTAGCTTTCTGTAAGTTAGTGTAGAACAACAGCAATTTCACCCTTTTAGGCTGTTTGTGTGTAAAGGATGGTCTAGAAAAGAGCAAAGCCCTTTGATGAAATGGATGGGTTTTCCTCATTAAACTGTACGATAATTAACTTGGGTGCTTGTCCCCTTTATATCACATTGCTCATAGGAAAGTGCTTTTTGGTCCTTTTTAACAGTACACCTGACCCCTTCCCTCCCTCACCCAGAGCAGTGGAGGGGCTATGGGAGGAACGGCCTGTGCCCAGCCACCCTATAGTGTACTGGTGTTTGGTATGGCTCTTGTGTCCACCCGAATAGGTTTATATGCATGCAAAACAAGAAATAAATAGAAAAGAAAGCTGGAGGGGAAAAAAAAAAGGATTTCAGGCCCACTCAGTGAAAATATTTCAAAATTAATTTTTTTTGGACATTTTCCCTTCATGAAATATCCCTTGGAAGAAAATATTGTTTGACTTGGTTTTTCTGATGAATTTAACAAGTATTTAATAAATTGAAGCAATTCTCCATACTGTAATATATTATGAATACTCTTATATTAACTCTTGCAACTCTCAGTAAGAGTTGGCTATGTATAACATTATTTACAAATTCAGGACACAAGGTTCTGGGGTAAATTTTTATTTTGATTTTTCCTTCTCACTCTTCAGCTCTTAGAAGATGACAGAAATTTGGCCAGACTACAGTTAACAGGAGCAAAAGGGACAGCCATTCTGTTTGATGTTTGTGACAAAAAGCCTGGGAAGAAGGACAAAAATATCAAAAATCAATACTTCAAAATCTCTGTCTTTCACAAAAGATTTAAAACCAACCTCCTCCCTGCCTCTTCCTTTGAGTTTTTGCTGAAATGCTTTGTTTTAAGAGAGGCCATTGTTAAAAAGAGGGGGCAGGAGAAGGCTGGGGAAAAAAACCCCTAACTATTTTCACAGTTCAGTCATTCTCCAGAAAAGTAATATGTAGGAACCCTGGCTTCAAAGGCCAAGGGGGAAGGCAGTAGAAATAAAAACATCCCTCCCCCCCCCCACAGCACACCC
>NW_008824372.1:161175-168923 GCF_000699105.1 Pygoscelis adeliae
TTGTTTAAATTTATATATTTCTTCGGAACTTTGGGATTGCAGGCAAAGGTTTAACTCCCTGACTTGGTCCATGAGGTGCAGTAGCTAGACCTCTGCCTCTAATTTGTGTGACATTTAATTAAAAGGAATGATGAGAGGAATTTGTTGCCCTCTTAAGTCAGTCTGTCTTGCATTTGCAGCTTTTTTTCCCAGTGACTGGCCATCTTGCAAAAAAAATAGACATGCAGACATGTCATTACAATAGGAACAAATAGTAAATGATGGCATTAAAAGGTAACCTTCCATTAGCTACTTATGACGTGAACCAGACCTGAGACTTTTTAAATGAGTGGGTTAAAAATAATGTCTTGGAACAGAAAATAAAACCAGAAAAATGTATCAAAGAATAAAATGTAATTGCTGTAATTTAGCTGAGCAGAGAGACCTTCTATAAGAGAGAAACGTGGTTTTGAAAATGGAGGAAAAGCCAGGAATTAGTTTCAGGGAAGTTTTAATCCTTTTGTGGATGTGTTTTCTGCCTAGCTTCCTGCAAAAACTAGGTTAATACACCCGCATATTGTCAGAATGTAAGTACTTCAAACAGAATTGAAGATTAAACGTGCACATTCAATGCTGCATACTATTAGTTTACTATTTGTTCACTCATTTAGCAGGGAACATTTACTGTTTGTACCTTAACTATTGACCTTGCCGTGCAACCCTTGGTAAGTCACTTCATCTGTCCTACCTTATTAAGTCCCCCCTTCCTAAAGGAAGGAGGGAGCAGGGCTGGCCACCTTTCAAATGCAAGTGGAACTTCATGGTGGAAAGATGTTCAGAAGTGCTAAACATTTTTAAAAGAAGAAAAGAGTGTAGACTGACCTGTGATGTTTTGAAGCCACAATTTCTCTGCCAAGTGCTTATCCATATGCTAATTTTCAGTATAAAGTAAACATTGCAAGTGACATGAGAGGTCACCCTTCCATGTTCCTTCCCTATAACTACCAGGCTGTGAACAATTTCTCTGGGAACACTTGATGGAAAGATCTTCAAGATCTGCATGCCTACAGAGGGAACATAATTTTTTCAGCATTTCTTATGAGCCACTGAGCTACTCCATGCCACCAAGGAAACCAACCCCTGACTTTGACACTGTTGCCAAAGCAACTAATTCTTCCATCAGATCCTAAATTACTGGAAGAGCAGACCCTTATCCTGATCTGCTGGCACCAGCTCTGCTTCTTTAGGGTGCTGAGGTATGAGCATTGTCGTGGGTGAAAGTCCTGAGGTTCTCTAGGCACTCAGAGAAACCACTGCAGGAACACCACAAGCAACATGCTTCCTCCTTTTGTCTGAATATGGGTTCATTGAGTCTCTTCCTTGCACGCGTTACTGTGATAGGATCCTCTGGCTTAGGGTCAACCTCCTTCAGTGCAGCTGGGACTATGGTGGAAAGCCACTGGTTTGCTGCAGCATTCCGTCTGGGTCACACAGATGACACAGATCACTCTTTGCCTCTAGCGGCAGTCTTTGGCTTTTACCGAAGAGGTTCATTTGGGAATGGATGACCAAATTGAGGGCAATTTAGTGCTTGCACTGAAGAGGTCTTGCATGCTGTGAAAGCTCCCTGTGTAACGCTCTCTTACCTTGCTCTACAAAAGCCACTGTGCTGCCTCATCCCAAATTGCAAAGACCTCATCATAGCCCATTACTATCCTGGCTTCATAAACTGTTCCTTGGCACTGCATCCCTTGTCCAAGACAGATGCTCAAAGGCATGAGTCATGCCTACCATACTCAGTTGTCACATAGTCTCGGTGTTTTATGTTGTCAGTCATAACCTGAGTGCCTGGGTATTTACAGTGCTGCAGACAAAGTCAATATAGTAGGAATGAGTCACATTTAGATGTAGTTTGTTCTCGTTGTGTAGAACACACTGATTCTCTTTCACCAAATGAACTCCAGCTCAATGACAAACAGCTGCTACTGCCACATTTTAATTAAAATGGAAGTCTGGCCTGAAAAGTTCTCCAATTTTACTATGCAACAATAACAGTACTAAAGTGAAAAAACATGGGTAAGTTGGGAGGAGAAAGGAGAAATAAATGTTGTCTGTACTATGGAAAATTTGCCTCTACATTAATTCTTGGAGACAAATTCAATTTTACTAGCTTCAGAATGATGGCAGGTTACTTTGGAAAATGTCCAACCTTAAAAATCCTTTCAGGGTACAGATACACTGGGAGTGCTCTCATAATTATGGTTATATTGTCACCTCTGTACTTGAGCATGGAGCTGTGTTCACATCATCATTCATCATGCTGTAAATTCACCATTGTCCTCATGTTAATTAAAGACTATTTTTAGTTATCCCAAGTTTTTTGCAGTTATGCCTATAATAAAACAGGTGTGAATCAAAGTAAAGCCCTTCCTATACTTTAAGCCTTATTTTTGTCCTTAGAAATGGAAATCTCTTCCTGACTTTGACTCTGGTAGTGGTGGTGTTGGAGATAGATTTTTATGGGGCTCCAGCACTGCAATACCTTGTAGGCTGTAAATACCCTGAAGATATTTTACATGTTCTATTCTGTGTTTTGTTCCATGTTCAGAGTCAGTGTCACCACCTGGTTCTTATCCTGCCACACTTTCCAGCTAGGGACATACTCTTTAAGCTAATGTTCTTATTGATGAGGGCTTAGTCCCTGTATAAAAGACTGCATGATGAGTTCATAAGAGCAGCTGTAGCAGAGCTGAATAGTAAGAATTCAGCCTCACTGGGTGTAAAGGGAGGTGGATTTCCCTTGTACCTTGTATCTTTTTGGGAAAAATAGTCTCTTCTTGCAAACTCACGCTCATGTGAAGGCCATTTCTTTAGCAGGAATTCTAAGTATTTATTTGATGTGGCCACAGGAGCTATTTCCATAAACTATTGATGACCTTATATAACTCGGAAAGTATCAGAACAAACCAGCACCACTAGAGACTTACAAAAAGGTCAGTAAAACCGAGTTAATGTATTGACAACTGGTCCACTAGGTCCTGTACTTATGCAACAAGATTTCAGGGGAGATTTCTTTTAATAATCACCTTTGATGGCCACTCTGTTTCCCCAGAAATCTTCTTGTCTCCTCTGCCAGCTGCGTTTGCAGAATGAAGCCGACTTGGCAAAATGAAGCAAATTTCTCCCATGCAACTGGAAGTCCAGAAGTCTCATCCACAGCCTGTTTAGAGACGCAGCCAGACGTACAAAAAAAGCAGCAGTGAGTACTTATTCACTGTGGCCTCATCTCCTTTTCCAACTTTATGAGCTGAAAGGTCTACTGAGAAACGTACCCGTCTTCCAGGGGATGACAAAGTGCAGGAGCAGGGACAGGTCTCCTCTAGAGACTTTGCACCCATGTTGGCTTTGCTTCCTTTGGTGGCTTCGTCACTTCACAGCATATAGACTTTTGGGGGCTGTAACTCTGTATCTTTGTTTGTATTTCTGATAACTACTGTGTGGAGAGCTAGTCCTGGCTGAAACCTCCTTGATAATGGGTGTTGTATGAATAATAAAAGACTCTGTTGTAAATGCACTGGATAAAATATAAATGTACAGTATTCCAAAGGATTTTATTGGTCAAAAGAGCTTATCCCTAACCTATTGAAGAAGGATTTTCATTGTTTTAGTGGATAATGCATAACATTTATGTAAATGTTGATAGGTATAGTTTGGTTTGAAGCCAAAGATCTCTCCAAAATACATTGCAAAACAGAACAAGCCCTCAGTTGTAGGCGCTGGAAATTTAACTTCCAGAAAATCTGTGATTTCCTAAAGTGAGAAATTAGCAATAAGCCCCCATAAATAAAAAAATCCTCCTTTCATATTCAAATAATAATAAAGGATTTCTAACAGAATGGCCACAGAAATCAGAATGATCTGTGTCAAAAGTTTCTAAATTTATTTTTTTTTTAAGAAGGGCCTTACCAGTAGGTATTTTTACATGCAGATAGAAAAATCAAATGGCATTTAAGAAATTTAATTTCCTGCAATTCCTCAGAAACTCCATGGTTTTTAAAGGAAATGGTAATACTCTATCGTCAATCATGAATCGCGCTGCTTTACCTACATTAGTTGCGCACTGCATCTAGGTTCACCAGCTGCCCACTGGTAACTAGCCAAACAGCAAGGACCAGTATAAACCACGGTATGAGAAAGGCAGTGAAATACAAAATGCCTACCCAAATTACATCTATTTATTCTCCATAATCTTTGTGCCATGATCCAGAAGAATGATGATAATCCAGGAATAAATATGTACCTTTTACACAACATTAACTTACTTTCTTCTAGCTTGTCAAACAGCTTTGGGATTTATTATGTGTTTATTGTATGCCTCACCAGTTTCTTTCCAACTAGGGGACTGCATATTTATTTTTACCTTCCACCTTTGAGCATTGAATTTGGCTTAGCGAAACATGTTTGGTAATGGATTTTAGCACTACAAGACTGCAAATTTCATGCATTATTTGGAATGAAGGGAATGGGGGAACCAGGGGTGGAAATGCAAGGTAGCAAAAAACTGCGACTCAAAGAAAGAGAAAGTTTTCCACTCTAACAAGGATTCATATATTTTCACAGCACCCTATGCATTAGGGCTGCAAAATTGAAATTCCAGGTGTCTGGAAGGCTGCTTATTTACCAGAGTTCTCAATTTCAAATCTTTAGACAATTTTTGGCTATATGCTTGTAGATAACTATTTTCTCATAGTTCTTCTCAACAGTTTACTGAGTTATTAGAGTGGCTGAAATTATCACGAAAGTCGAACTAGATTATATTAATCAGTGGTTATAGAATAATTGATTTTTGATGAACTGTTAATGTACCAGGTGCTTGAATTGTTCCTTAATACTCGCTATTTTCCCAGTTAGTGTTGTCCATTGAACACGGTATGCCTGGAAATGAAACTGAGCCTGTTTCCGTCTCAGCTCTGTAGTGCTGTTAATGGCTCTTTAAGTAAAATCTGTACAATTTTTATTTAAAATGATTCCTGAATGGACACGGCTGGATTCTCTCTCACTGCATTGATACTCCTCTTGTGCAGCTGATTAAATGCCCACTGTTAATCCTGCGATTAGAGATATACTACATAAATATGTACCTGTTGTGCTTTGCAAATGCAAACTCCACGGTGAGGTGTGGCTAAGAATTATTCCATGCATTTTTGGATGGATAAAACTATACGTAGAGAAGTCGTGACTGCCCCAAAGGTCATACTGTGAACTAACGATAGGCATTCTCCTTGTCGTTCAGAGTTGCGTTTTGATTAGTGTCATGATGAGCTGGGCAAAAATAAAAAGGCACTTATGCTTTTAGTGATTCATTACAGTTTAATTGGGTGCACCCAGTCGAACATCCAGTCAAACAAACTCACATCTTTTATGGCTACTTTTGTGACTGGAACAAAATTTTCTCAGGTCTAAGTTTTTTTTTTTGAACCAGCCATTTCCCAAGAAATTGGAAATATGGTGATACCTGGAACAGGGATGGGACTGTTTAGGCCTATGGTATGCATGCCATAGGAAATGAATATTGCTAGATATCTCTTCATTAGGCAGGTAGTCCTCCCCAGCTGGCCAAATCCTGCTGTACTCGTCTTACCTTGAACACTTTTAACAGATTTGAGCTGTTCTAATTGCAAATAGGCATTGGTGGGATCCTGTTGGATGCTGTGCTGTGCTCCCGTATCATTTACCTGCAACGTCACTCAAACGCATTTCTTCTGGAAAATTTGGGTGTCAGGTCACACAGATCCAGAAAGGAGTAGGACATACCTGGAGACTGACAATTAAAAAGCAGATATAATAGCATTTTAATTTCTCAGTTATCAACACATGCAGCAACAACACATTCCGCTGGCAATGGAAAAAAAAGTCTTGAAATTGTATCCACTACTGAGCACAACTGGGGGTGGGAGGAGAGCAATGAGTAATGATGTTATTTCTTTAAGGAGTTTTATAATCTCAGTATGAAAATCCTGCGCAGAAAGTTGTTACACCTTTCTTCTCTATAACTCGAGCCTGTCGCCCTCCATGTCTTCCTGAGAAGGAGCTGTGCCACGTTTCATACCCTGGGAAAAAGGAGGCATAACATAGGTTGCCAACAACAGCACATCCATTAGCCAGCTATATAGAAAGAAGGAACTGGAGATCTTCGGGAGTTTTATTTTTCTTCTTAACTTTTATCCCTTTATAATAACTTGCTCTGTCCTTGCAAACCAGGGTTGAATACTGTCCTGTAACAAAATTTACTAGCATAATCATTTATATCAGAGAATCAAATGAAGCATTTCCCTTGCATAAATTACTGTGAAGGCAGACATATGGCCTGTATTTAAGAGCTGGGTAAGTCCCTGAAGTAAGTGTTAAATAGAAAATCAGTGTAATAAGTGTATCGCTCTTCTTTTTAATGTTAATACAGATACAGCTACAGATTTTGGCTCCTTAATGAGCTGTCATAAATTACAGTGACTGAATTATACTGGTTCCCATCACTTTTTTTTTTAGTTAATTCTGGATCAAATTCTGGTATGTTTGTTAACTGTAGCAGCTTTCACTTAAAGAAAGAGGTTGGGGAAATATTATTGTTAAAGCAATTTTGGATTAAAATGGGATTAATAACTATTGTGACAGAAGAATGTAATATGCCCTTGTGCATGGTGCAGTGTTTGTGCATTGCATTGTGCATGCAATGTCAAAATGCCAATCTCATTGTGCCATATTTCTTGGGGCAGTGTTTATTTATTGGCCATATCTAAATAAAGACAGACTGAAGGCTTTAAATAAGTTGATTCTTCTTTTTTAATGGTTATGAATCACAGCTTGTAACTCTGCTACATCCTCTGCTGTGTTAAAGCATGCCAGAGAACTGAAAGTGATTTTTAAAATTTACCAGAGCATCTGAAAACAGTGCTCAGTCCTTTTAAGAACTTGTAAAGCCAGGCTGCTGCAGTCATCTGTCTGGGCAGTGAACTTCCCTTACGGTACTAATTAGTATTTGCAGGGTTAATACATGCCTTGAATGCCCCTCAATGAGTGTCAGGGTTACTGCTAGGCATTCAGCCTAGATCACTTAATTGGGAGCTAATCCTGGGCCATTCAGTCATAGAACCATAGAATAGTTTGGGTTGGAAGGGACCTCTAAAGGTCATCTCGTCCAACCCCCCTGTCGTGGGCAGGGACATCTGCAACTAGATCAGGTTGCTCAGAGCCCCGTCCAACCTGACCTGGAATGTTTCCAGGGATGGGGCATCCACCACCTCTCTGGGCAACCTGTGCCAGTGCGTCACCACCCTCAGCGTAAAACATTTCTTCCTTATATCTAGTCTAAGTCTACCCCCCTTTAGTTTAAAGCCATTCCCCCTTGTCAGGGAATAAGTCATACCCCCCCTTGCAACAGGCCCTGCTAAAATGTTTGTCCCCATCTTTCTCATAAGTCCCTTTAAGTACTGACAGGCTGCAATAAGGTCTCCCCGAAGTCTTCTCTTCTCCAGGCTGAACAACCCCAACTCTCTCAGTCTTTCTTCATAGGAGAGGTGTTCCATCCCCCTGATCATTTTCGTGGCCCTCCTCTGGACCCGCTCCAACAGGTCCATGTCCTTCTTGTGCTGAGGGCTCCAGAGCTGGACGCAGTACTCCAGGTGGGATCTCAGCAGAGCAGAGTAAAGGGGCAGAATCACCTCCCTCACCCTGCTGGCCACGCTGCTTTTGAGGCAGCCCAGGATACGATT
>NW_008824372.1:168979-169329 GCF_000699105.1 Pygoscelis adeliae
CAGGTGCAGGACCTTGCACTTGGCCTTGTTGAACCTCATGAGGTTCACATGGGCCCACTTCGCCAGCTTGTCCACATCCCTCTGGATGGCATCCTGTCCCTCAGGTGTGTCGACTGCACCACTCAGCTTGGTGTCATCTGCAAACTTGCTGAGGGTGCAGTCGATCCCACTGTCTGTGTCACTGATGAAGATATTAAACAGCACCGGTCCCAATATGGACCCCTGCGGGACAGCACTCGTCACAGTCCTTTGGTTCATCTTCAGATCCAGCACACCAGTGTTGCACCACCAGGTTCAACAGGGCCCCTTACAGGGGTACATACGTAATTTATGGCAGGTTTTAGATTTAG
>NW_008824372.1:169339-178060 GCF_000699105.1 Pygoscelis adeliae
CTGAATTTCATTAAATAGTCTGCTGGACTTCACTGTGAGCACATCCGATCAACACTGAACACTGATTATGTAAAAGTTATTTACCAATATCTTCCTCAGCAGTTAGGAACAGAAAACTTTCCAATTTTAAGTATTATTGGTTTGATCCTTGTAATAGTCTCACAGGGAACTGGACAGTCTTTCAGGAAAATTGTAGACTTTGCCTCTTACACATTGGTACCATCACCATTGCAGAGCAGCCACAGAATAGCGTCTAACAGGTCCCTCCACTACCACCTCCATCACGCTTGCCAAAGAGGACTTGTGTTCGAGGCAGGTACGCCTGTCCCGTGGAGCTTAGGTGAAACCCTCAGATTACTTTTGCAGGAGTCTGAGAGCTTTGTGCAGTTCTGAAACCAGCAGTTACCAGCAAATTTATAAATGGAAAATAGCGTTTCAATGATGAGGTCTCAACATGCTTGGAAGAGAAGCAGTGTCCACGCTTGCCTCTCCCAAAACGATGGGCCCACAGTGGTGGGCAGTTTCTAACACAGAGCACAGAGGAGATGGAGATGCTTCTTATCTGGTGAGAGCTGCCCGGCAGGGGTGCAGGAGAAGGCATCTGGTTTGACTAAGAGAAACTCCCAGTTGAAAAGAGTGTCTTGGTGGCCACCTCACCCGGGTTGTGGAGCGGTGTCAGCCTCCTGTGGAGACAATGACTTTGACTGTTCTCAGCCCTTCCTGGGTATATTTAGCATGCAAGACCAGACACCATGCGGAGCAACTTTAAACTCAATAGGAAACAAGTAACTGATGCAAAGCCACTTTTATGGACTCTGTTCTGGTTTTTATAGCTCTCGTGTAAAACAATTGGATTAACCCAGTTGCCCTGTGGTTGTTCCCTTTCCCTGCAAATAAAACCAAAGCAAATTCTTGTTACACTTTTAAGAAAAAGATTTTTTGTGCAGGTTCAAATACACGTAACTAATATTTATAGGCTTTGTTTAGTTTAGGTTTGTTAGTTAGTAGGTTTATTTTTGAATTTGTTAGTCCTTAGGACTTTGTGAAGCCAGCTTTGGTTTCCTCACGTGTTTTGTGGGATAGTGATACACAAAATGCCTCAATATCTGTTATGATTAATGCTCTGAAGGAACCTGTTAATGGTTATGGAATTACTGCATGTTTGAAGGTTCTGACATAGCAGATAATTTTCCCCGACTTCCCATGCCCCGGCAGACACAAGATTTAGACTTACTGACACTTTACAAGAAAAGGTCTTCTTATGAGGGGTCCCAGCCCTGGCCCGCAGAGCCGAGATGTTGTGATGGTGGGGATAAGCTTAAATAACCTCTCTGGCCATGGCCAGCTTATCTAAATGAAAACCCAAGTTACAAACCCTTTGGAGTCTTTCCCATCACTACCACAAAAGCCCATATTTAAAAAAGAAAATGAAATGTTTCAGTTTTCAATTTAAAGAGGGTGTAGGTATTTCAGTTGAGAAAAATCAGATGGTAGATTATTAAAAAATGCTTCAGTGTCCAAAAACGACATTGCAAAATTCCACATTTTATTCAAAATAAACAAAAACAATCAACCCTTTTCTGGTAGAAAACGTTGGAAATAACAATAAAGTTGTTAATTCTCAGATCCCCATTTTCTCCGGAGATGCTCACCATTTTACTTTTTCACTGCAAACCTGTAGCAGCAGCACAGGGGAGTGCTGAATAGGCCGGGCTAAGGCTGGTTTGGGAGACGGCCGGACCCTGCTATTATGCATGATGCCGCTCGATTTAGCAATGTGTCACACTTGATCCGATGCCCACGTGGAGCCGATGTGAGCTCTGATGGACATCAGCCTGCCCTGCAGCCTCACCGGTGGCCGCTGGCCGGGTAATTTGCCACAAACCTCCACGCTCCCGTGCAAAGCGGGAGGCAGCGCCGCTGCGGCACCCGTGGAAGGTACCGGCATGTGGCGGGGGAGCCACCCTAGGTACGCACAGGTCGCGCCAGGAAAATAATTACAAGAGAATATTTTTAATGGGAGTCAAAGTTACGTTCTTTTCAGACTTGTCTGGGGCATAAGTTGGAAATCAAACACCCAACAAGTTTGTTATATCCCTGGTGAAAGTCTCCAGGCTTAATTTAGTCAACATTCTGAATTAATTTTCCTATTAAATGGATGCTTTCTTAAAATGTAGGGGGAAAATTTTTTCACTGGTAAGATTGTTCTGTGAACTGTTCCTAATGAGCTGCTGTGTCATTCCCTTATGCTTTCTATTTATCTTGTTTAGATCACTTCAGTTTTAAGTATTCCAGTCTTTTAACACCTATTAAGAGTTTGTTTTATTTTAACTGGGAGCTCCAAATAAATTTTCAAAGCTGTTAGAAAGTAAAATATTTTATTTATTTATTTAAATTGGCTTTTATTCAGGTAAGTGGGTAAACAAATTGCTTTAAGCTCTTTTATCTGTTTCTGTAAGGTTTATAATCCAAATTTCATTTTCGATATACGTCCTTTGTTGGTTCCCCAAAGCCTTTTTTTCCTTGCTCCCGAGAATGTACTTGAAGTCCATAGGGGTTTCGGACGCCTGGCTGCTCTAGGACCACTCGCGGGTCTGGCTGTAAGGTAGGACTTCAGACTTTAAAGCTGCAGAGCAGTATTCTTCCCTGGACAAAATAACCTGCTTCATCAGAGAATCCCCTTGGTTTTGAGCATACAGTTCACTCGGGCTTCTGCCAGCGTAGTGATGACCTGAAATAATAACTTTCCTAGTCAGTTTTATTATTTTCATGATATATCAGTTTTTATTTCCTATTTAAATCTGGCCACAGTAAAAATAAAGTCCTGCTTATGTTAAAATCTTGTTTCTTTGATTACACTGACATAACCAAAGCACTCTAATCTTCGTACTCTGTATGCAACTGTGTTGGCATTAATGTGCCTTTCTGGATAACTGTTGCCACTCAGAAAAGGGAATAGCTATCGCATTGCCATTGAAGGAACTGTTATGCATAAATAGTTGTCTGTAGTGGTATAAATGCTGTAGATCTTTTCTGATTGTTTGTTTGTCTAGTTTTATGTAGGTATATCAGCATAATTTTCAATTTTAGCTCAGGCCCTACAGAACTTGGCTTGTTGATTGCAGAAGTGTCATGGTTTAACCTCAGCCGGCAACTGAGCCCCACACAGCCGCTCGCTCACTGCCCCGGAGGGATGCGGGAGAGAATAGGAAGAGTAAAAGTGAGAAAAACTCGTGGGTTGAGATAAGAACAGTTTGATAATTGAAATATAATAATAATAATAACAATAATAATAATGATAAAAGCAAGGGCCAGCTTCCCCCAGTTTCTGTACTGAGCATGACGTCCCATGGTATGGAATGTCCCTCTGGCCAGTTGGGGTCAGCTGTCCTGGCTGTGCCCCCTCCCAGCTTCTCGCTGGCAGGGCAAGAGAAGCTGAAAAGTCCTTGACTAGTGTAAGCACTGCTCAGCAACAACTAAAACATCCGTGTGTTATCAACATTATTCTCATCCTAAATCCAAAACACAGCACTGTACCAGCTACTAGGAAGAAAATTAACTCTATCCCAGCCAAAACCAGGGCAAGAAGCAAGTGATTTATACGTAGTAGAGGCAGATCTTTATATCCTGTTCTGCAGCAGGTACCATGCGGTGAAGAGTTCCATAGCATCACTGAAGTTCTGCACAGCAGCCAGGCAGTGGGTTATGGCATCTCTGCCTTGGATGGCAGCTCTAGATTCCTTTTACCACAGTAAAACACTCATGTAGATATGAAAAATATTTATAACTTCTTGGAAACCATTTTTTGAGGTGCCTTTAAAAAAGGAGGGATGAACACCGAGGGGGAAAAAAATCTCTCAAGATAAAATAGAGTAATTTTAAAATGCTTCGGGCCAAAACAAGGCTTGACTCCCAGGGCCTTGAACTTCTTAAAACATTGCTGTGATTATGATTTTTTTTGGACGAGGATATTTTGTGAACATTTTGTGGGATTCACATAGCCAATTTATGTCTTATATTGCAATTCATCCCCTTTTTGTCCAGCCCAGTGCATCTTTTTCCCATTTTGTGAGAAAAGATCAGATTCTTGCTCAGTGTTGTTGCTGATTTTCACTGGATACCATAGCATCTCCCGTCTCTCTTGTAAACCAAAGTTCTGGAGGAAACAACCGTTCCCCAGTTCCCACGCATGCCCGTGGGTGCAGGCGAGGGCTCAGCACACCGCTCGCCTCCCTGGTGCTGGTGGGGTGCCCTGGGTGGTGATGCCCAGGCTGGCTGGGGGACCACCGACAGCATATTTTCTCTCACTGAGACTCTTCTCTGCCTCTATAAATTTCAGTTAGAGGTTTTCAGCTTCCCGGTATATTCTAAGGAATTGAGTAAATTAGAAAAACTATTGAAGCAAGAGCTTTTCTCTCCCCTTGATCAGGTAATGTTATACTCCGTATTTATCTGAGGAAAGAACTTTCACAATCTGGTGATTCCACTTTTTATTCTTTTTACACTATGAAGTATCATAACATTGTTTAATAGTGTCATACTTATATTTCACGGTCTAATCCACTTTTCTTTTCCATTCCCATTGTATTTTATATAGTTTGAGGTCTCAGAGTCTAGAGTATGTGCTCACGAGGCAGCCTTCTCCCTGCGCCTTGTGAATAAAGCAGTGTTCAGGCTTCATTAGGATTTTTTTTTTCTTTGTTTTTTACCGTAACAGTGCAAACTTTGTGCTGTAAAGAATTATAATGTTCTGTGCATAATGTACATTTTCTTTACCTTTATCTACTCCACAGCACAACACATCTGTCACTGATTTTCTCTCCTTCTGGCTTGATGAGAATCTCAGGTTTTGGAATGTGCTGTTTCTGTCCTTTGTGTCTAATCTGTGCCCTCTATTTCTCTCCCCCTCTTGGAGATAAAACTGCATTTTGCTGCTGTTGCAGTTCCAGACGAATTTGATCAAGATAGAGGAACTGACTCATCACCTTTTCTTGAATCTTTAGGAGCGGTACTGGCACACGTGTCCTGGAGGGGATGGGATCAGCATCGTGAGGTGTCTGGTTGGATTGCTAAGAGAGAACAAGGGGTTTTGTTGTTTCACCCACGCTCTGCTGAGGCTCTTTTGGATCCTGATTCTGTTGATTTTATCTTCTGTAAATGGAGAAGGAGGGGAAAAGCTAGGCTGATGACTCTGAAATTTTAGAAAGAGTACTTGAGAGGAGAATGTCATAAAGTGTAATGCTTCCCCCAGCGTGTACCATGCATTGTATACGGGTGTTGCTCTCTCAAGGGATTTGTCTTGGGACCTGTGTTTAATTTTCTGTCCCATGTAATGCTAGACCCCTTGCTGTATGTATCACTTTTGTTCTGGCATAATAATAGGGCTCGTAACTCTGGCTTAATAATTTGCCTTGTAATTCAGTTGAGATCAATGATACATTTCTAAAGGCCATGCAGTCACACTGGGGCAATGTGAAGTGGAGTTTAAATTGAGCTGTTAAACTGTAGGAAGTGCTGCTTTAACAAGCAGGGCCACTTATTTAATCCAAATGCCATAGCTGTATGCAAGATGTGGTGGCAAAGGTCAGCGTGGATTGCAAGGGAATTGAAAGTTGAATTTCTGCAGTGATTGTTTTTGCAACAAGCTTTATCAAATAGGCTATATATATGGTTATAAAAACACATTCTTGATCTTATTTTCAGCATCAGCTTACTGGCTGTGATTTCCTTGGGGTCTCATTGGCCCTTTTCCTTGGGGGAAAGAAGTTTGGGAAGGAAAGGGCTTTCTACAGAGGAGCACAGAATATTTTGTGTGCTGTTTTGGTCCAGCACCTCTTACGAATAAGGAAAATTGAATCTTACCTGGGACTTGCAGTGATAATTTACTGTAGAGAAGAGGTGTGTTTGCTCTGGGGCGCATTCAGATGTACCTCCTTGTACTGCAAATGAGAAGACTTTTGAGTAGCTTTCGCAGTATTTTCCAGTGATGCATTAGCCATCCATTTGCTTTCACCAGTGCCGTGTTTCTTGCCTGCCCCAGCCCTGGCTGAGGTGAGCAGCTTGCTGCTGCCCGGGCTGCGAGGCTGCAGGTGGCCCAGGAGCCAGCAGGGACCGGCACCGTGTTGGTTTCATGTGCTACACCGCACCTACGCAGGCACACGCAGCTGATGCTTCTGCAAGCAAAAAGCAGCAAAGTAGGTGGGGTTTGCGTGTGGATTTCTTAACTGCTTGTTTTGGGGTTGGGAGGGTGGGTTGAGTGGCAGAGAAGATGAGAATGACCCAGGAGATTATCGTGACCTGACCTACCTGTATATGTTGCAGTTGCACAGAAATACGGGAAACTCTTTGGCAGGCGTATTCAGAATTGCACTCCGAAATCAGAACTGGGACCTGAATTTTAATTTTTGACCTTTCTTGTGCCAGAGGGCGCCAGAAAAATTTTAACTTGTTTGGATTCTGATCTTCCCAGCCTAACTGCTATGTGTAAATTCAATTAACTGGGAATCCATCCTTAGTAGGTGGTCCGTAATTTGTTTTTTATCCCGTGTAGTTTGCTTTACTGCTCCTCACAAGAGTTATTGTGCCTGTACTGCCATGTGTGGGGATAGGCAGCTCGACGACAACGACCGAGCCTTGTGCCCTTGAGGCCTGAGGAGGCACGTGGGCAGAGGACGAAGGAAGAAGTAATGACCTGCTGAAGAGGAGGGAGCAGGACGGAGGCGGGGAAGGCATGTCGCCTGATCAGAAGAACCGGCCCATCCGCGAGAGCATAGGCGCGCGTGAACACAAGGCTGTCACCTATCAGTGAGCTGCTGATAGCGCGTGAACACTTGCGTTTTGTATAAAAGGAGAAGTTACACCATAATAAAGGGTCTTTGGTTGCATGCCTGCCAGAGTCCGTGCCCTCAATCCCCACAGCCATGACACTTGGTTTATGTCTTTTTCCTATATTCCCTTAAGCCTCATCTCCGCTCTTCTATTTTTATAAATTACTGAAATGACAGTTTTTATATCCAGTGCTGCACTTTGGCAAGGTGGGCTGGAGGAGTTTTTGGGCATGATGATATTTTTCTGTGGAGATTCAGTCTCCTATGTTTTAGTTAATGCTCAGGCCAGGTAAGTTGTTTTTTTTCTGGAAAACGGCATTTGTTCTGGCAGTGCTGATCTGTGCACCACTGTTGCTATGCAGCAACCTCGACTTCAGATTTTTTTCAGATTTTGTTTTGAGCAAACTCCCAAAAATCCAAAGATTTTTCTTTTGTTTGTTTTGCTTCACTGGGTCAATGTTTTAGTGCTGCTGTCTATGCTATTGCAAGAAAATTTTAAAAATTATGCTTCCCACCCACTGCAAAGAATCCAGCAAAATAAAGCGTCTGTGTGGAGGGGAACTTTGAAAGGAAAAGGAAAAGCTGTTGTGTTATGCAAAAGAATGTTATTGTCTCTTTTAACTGTGTCTCTTGAGATTATAATTCTTTGACTTCATGTTTATCATTCAATCTAGTGGAAGATATGATTCCTTCACTTTGGTTTGTCAAATAGGTAAATACCATTTTGATTTTTTTACAGCAAAATGAAGATGCACAGGAAGTGTAACAGTATTTGTGAATAAAATGGATAACTTTAAAATGCATGCATAGTTTTCTTGTATTCATAATATTGCTATTAACTTTATTTTTTAATTTCTGAACGCCGATTTTTATTTAATGGTAACTTTTTTGTTTTAACAGATGGAGTTGTATAACGTAGAGGCAATCAATTCTCATACAAAAAAATGATAAATGAAGAACAGGCAGAAACTTTAAGCATTTAATATCTATAAGGAGTTTTAACACATACATTTATGTTACAATGCGGTTTCTTCTAGTGAATAATTGCAAACTTATACCAGGTTTTGTCAAAACTGATCTGTTTTCCTTCCTTTCTTCTCTGACAGGTAGAGAAACATCACCTTTTAGTTTTGATCTGTCCTTTTATAACCCACCAGGTGACGGCTTTGACTTGTACTTGTAATGGTATAGAAACAAAGTAAGTGACATGGTGGAGCTATAGATGTTGTGCATCAAATCATACTGTCACAAGTTGGTATAAAAATTCACAAGAATGCGAATTCACATTTATATGTAGTTGGAGAGTTGAGTTTCAGGGTTTAAATATGATGATGAAAGGGGATGGAAAGACGCAGAAAGAAAGAAAGAGGAGAATCAGAAGAATATTGAGATTGCAATTTTAGTTATTATCTATTTAAAACTGCAGCCAGATTTTCCTGAAGGAAAGAGAGACCAGGCTGCTCTGGCTGAGCCTGTACAGAAACCTCTCTCTTCCCCATGCCCGTTCTCTCCTCATGGGAACACGTTCTCCAGCAATTTCACAATATTTATGGCCAGCATGGGGGGATTTATTACAGGTCTTATTGGGACACATTTTCTTAAGCAGCTCCTTGAAGGAGAAGGACAAGTTCCGTAGCCTGAAGAGTCCACAGTCTGCTTTTAATCGCGATGGGATAAGACGGGAGGTGGCAATCGGGTTTTGGGGACTGGGTGCAGTGAAGAAGGTTGGGTCTTGGTCTGAGCCACGATCTTCCTCTCTGAAATCGGAAAGCAAAATGTTTGCTTTACTCAAGTAATCAACAGGGCAAATGTAATTAACTTTACCTGAATATTAATGTTAGCGAAGCTTTATTCTACTCGTAGGAGGGAACCGTATTTGAAGAAAATTTCCTGC
>NW_008824372.1:178089-209770 GCF_000699105.1 Pygoscelis adeliae
CGCGCGCGTGTGTGTGTGCAATGTTTAACTGCCTCCGGCATAATGAAAACCAAAATGCACGGCCTGGAGACTTGAATCTAAATGCCATTTATGCTAGTAGTGTAATCTGAAGCTAGTAAATATATTCACAATAAAGGTCTACACCTAGTAAGCCCCAGCTGATGTGAAGTTTTCCTATTAACTTTTGACTCATCTTTGCAAAAATATTACCTGCGGACAGTTGACCTTGTTTTGCACTTGATATCTGAAATTCAAAGTTCATACCTGGCTTTGGTGCAGAAGAGTGTGAAAAGGTGATGAAGATTTCAGTGGCATTATACAGACTGTCTTGTTCAAAACATGGAGCCTACAACTTCTGGCAGTCTGAATCAAAAGTAATGTCCCAATGCCTTATTAATAAAACAATTTCAGCTCCCAAGTATTTCCATTGAGTTTGTTTTGCTGAGGCTGAGAAGTCAGAATTGGAAATTACACCTAATTTTCCCCATTTTGTTAAATAACTAAGACGGTCTTTTATATATGATTCTTAGCATAAAATTTTTGGTCTCCGCTCGACCTCCTTGGGATTCGGAGCCTTTGATGTCATCACATATTGTACGTTTCACAGAGCCTTTGTCTCGGAGGAAAATTTCTGGCTGACAGACACACACACACATTCTCATATATATGTGCTGTCAAAATATTATGTGTCATCCTAAATTATTTGGTAGCAATGGGAAAAACACCTGCTTCCTGAGAACATTTCTTCCTTTCAATTATCTGCAAGAATTTTTTTGGAGGTGTATTATTTAAAATGGTAATGACAACCCGATGTAAAAAATAGGTAATTTTTGATTCTTCTTGTTCCAGTACTTGACATTAGGGTTCATTGTTCTGATTCCCATTTAGCCATGTGCAAATGGCTTTCATAAGGTGAAGCAAATATATCCTATTCTTCATCCATTACATCCGTGTACTGTATGGTATGCAAAACCTTTTAGGACTTACTGTGCAGCAAATGCTGCTTTTTAATTATAAATACATATAAAATATGCAAAAAGATAAAGCCAACATGAGCAGAGAGAGAGCAGGAACATGAGATATGTGTCGTGAAACCACTGTGCTTTTAAGTGAAGTGGTAATTTTTGAAAATGAATTAGTATGATAACATTCAGAGGTGCATTTTAAATAGCTTGAAAACTTTGGGACATCAGATTGTTAGTCAGCATTATTCTTAAAAGGTACTTTTTTGTACGGCTGTGTAAATAGTACGTAATATTTAAATTTGTCATATGTGTCTGTCTAATTAGATACATAACTTCTTTAGATACATAACTATCATATGCAAAGCATTTTAAGATTCTTATTTGTAGGTTTTAACAGCAATTGCTCCTTAACAGGTTTTTTGAGATAAGAATACTGATCTCTCTTACAATATTACGTTCTATGTAAACTGAAATACATAAATAGGGGCACTCTATTCCTCTTCTTACATATCTTTACAAATATAATCCAAGGAGGGCAGGAACGTGAATTGGCTATGAGGCTTTTTTCTGTTGTCTGTGTTGGGGCACGTCAGACAGAGAGCTTCCGTCAAACTAACAATCATTAGTTGGCATGGAGGGTGGGAACAGGGTGGAGATGCTCAGGACCAAGCTCGGTTGCGTCAGACGGAGGAGGAGCCATCCGTCAGGCTGAAAGTGACCAGCGGCAGGACAAAGAGGAGGTGTCAGGGATGGCGAGTGGAGCTTCCCAATGTGTTTCGGTGGCTGGGATCACACAAACAGACGGCCTTATCCCGAGGGCAGTCATGAACTGGGGAGGTCAATGGGAGAAAAACCCGCACTGAGCTCTGCCAGGCAAAATAATGTCAGAGAGAGGGATTCTGGCTTCTACAGTCACCCTCAGCTCGGTTGTGTCAGGCCAGGGTTTTGTGGGGATGTCTGGACTGTGGAAAGCTTCAGATGTTTTAAGACATTTCCATTTACTTGTTTCTTTACCGGACACCTCACCAGACTGAATGACATTCAATTAACTCGGGAGTGTTCCTTGTCCAGAAAGAAAGCAGTTGCAAAGAAGAGCTTGCATGAAGAGAGCGGATGGAAGCAGCTCCTGCTTGCTAGTGGGAATGTAGAAGTTTTTATGACATCTGGTGGTCATAAAATCATAACTACTTTAAGTGAATATGGCAGTTCAAAACCTTCTGGAGAAAAGCCTTCCTTGTAAGACAGATGTACATATATATATATAAAAGTATATGCACCTTTATACATATATACATATTGTATTGGACTTTTATGTTCCCTACCATCTGTTGTTTTAGGTCTTTTGCATACTTATTATATGGAGTTAAAGATGATCATATTATTCAGTAAAAAAGCTATAAAATACTAAAGATGGGGAAAAAAGGAATCTTTATTTAGCCAGGAAATTTAATTGAAGTTAGTGTAAAATATGTTGACATAACGATTACATAATTTGGTCCATGTTCAACAACACTGGAGATTACACCACATATTTTCATTTACAGCATTCACTGCGTTCAGCCCAATAGCACCAGTCATGTTGCTCCTGTGCCTTTGTATTCATTATTCTAAGGGTTTTAAACCAAAAGGGAATTTCACTGTATGTTGCAGGCACAGGGAGGGGGATATGGCAGGATTTATTTGTTTTATTACTGGCCCTAGGAAATACATACTTGCTGCTGCACAATATGATGCCGTGTAACCGTGGCATTGGGTATGGGGTGAATTACCGAGTTGGCTGTTGTAATTAAAAAGATAGCTTGTAAGGCTTCGTTCAGGTTAATATAAATGGAAATACTACTATTGACTTTAGTTGCTTGGATTGGGCCCATTGTATATCATGCTGTTTTACAAAATACATACTACAGACCTAAAGACTTTATAATACTCATCACAGTTTTTTTTAGACAAATGATATTGCTGGCTCTTGCCTGACCTAAATTATTATCATAGTAAGAAATGCAAAAAACCAAGTTAAATTACTCTTTAGCAGAGATTTCAGGCAATGGACACTTTTCCATGAATATTTCATATAAAGCTATAAATAATTCTGTTGGATTTTGAAGATCAGAAAGTGACTACTTGGATGATGTAGGGCATTTATGTAAGCCTTATCACTTTGTGCATGCTGTAAGAGACATATTCATTCATGGAATTCAAGTCATGTGTGGGTAAATTTGACATTTTTCCTTAAATTTCTTTTAAATAGCTGTTTGTTTCGATTGCTTAAGACTGGAATAGACAAATATAGCACCGTCATTCACCTCCACTGTTACCCGAGAGCTGCGCACACTCAAATGTTTTTCACAAAGCTTTTGCATTATAAGAATGTTTTATTCATTATTCTAATACTAGTGCTGAATATATCGTGCTCATAAAATACATGTTTGTTAGATTACTGAAGTGTAGGTCTCTCTGAACCTTCATTCAAATATAAAAATCAACTTCACTTGATTGAAATTTCCTCCTTCTGATGTGATTCGGATGCTTTTTTCTGTAAATGGTGGTAATCTCTTCATATTAACCAGGGGGAAAAAAAAATAAGAACTACAATTGTTTTTTCTTTGTGTCACAGTTCCTGCAATTTGGGCAGAGAATTTTGTTATCTATCTAATAAAAAAGTAGATCTCTTTATTATGAAGAAAAAACTTGAAAAGGTGCTTAGTTTCATCACAAAACACTAACCAAGAACACAGCCCAAATTTGTTGATTGAAGAAGGAAAGAACTCCTGATTCTTGAGATGCTACTTACCATAAGCATAACTGTTAGTGACAGCCCTTTCTGCATGCCCAGTTCCTCCCTGAATTCTTCTCCAAATATCCCATTAACACCAGCTTCCCCTGCATTCAGGTACGTGCTGGTACTTGGGGCCAGCTGTCCTGCAAGGGCTTCCAGGATAGGGCTTTCCCTCTGCTTCTCATGTCTCTTCCCCCTCTCTGCAGTTTGCAGGATGGAGTTTCTGGCAAACAAACAAAAGAAAACATAAAAATATATAAAGAGCTTGTTCCTTAAATCCCATAGAAGACAACTGCAAGCTGAACATCAAAGAGCACAAACAAAATATTGCCATATTAGAGTCTCCTGCGCAATGTGGTGGTTTTTTTTTTTACTGTGTGCAATATGCTTATCCTGCAAATACTGACACTCCTCTCAGACAACAAGCAGAATAACTCTCTCCCTGTCAGCATCCCCTCCTACTCAAACACCTGAGAAGAAAGTAGACCTCTCAGCATCCTCTGAGCTGCGCACTAATGCCCACGGCTCACGTGGGGACTGGTGGCCCCTTCATGACTCCAGACAGGTCCTACGCGAGCATCACCGCTGCTTTCCCTGCAGAGGGACCAGCGGTAGCTTGGGGATCCAGGTCCCAGCTCGTTCACAGCTTTGTGAGTCCCGCTGAACCTGCCTGTGAGCAGAAATAGCAGTGGTTTTAAGGTACCACATGGTATCAGTCTCCAAGAGACAGAATACAAACCCATCTGGGTTTACGCAGAAGGGAAGGTTGCAGCGTGTCCCACGGCAAGGGTTTGTTCCTGGGGTGACAGCCTCCACCCCGCGGAGCTGCTGGTGCCTGTAATTAAGAGCAGACACCTCGTGCACCTCAGGTCAATGGAGGTCTTACTCAACCGGTTCTGCTTTTAATCTTCATCAGCGCTGTATGTTATTAAAGTCATCTCATTGAAAATACTAGCAATTGAATACTTATATACATAGTTTAATTCTTCTGTTCTTTCCGATATGTATTATTTGTTCCCATCACATCCTGCTTTTCTATGCATAATTTTTCAGAAATTGCAATAGTCATTCAGTTAACTTTTTTTTTTTTTTTTCTCTGCTTCGATGTTTTGCCTCTATTTTACCATGGTAAAACTAGGATTCTTTATAACATTTCCAAGCTGTATTTCATTACCACTTTTCACAATTTATATGATCTCTTTTGTAATGCCAAATTTGCTACTAGTACATGGTAAATCTGTACAGCAGCAAAGAACTTTTCTGTTTCTTTTCTGTTTACAGCTGATCTTTTAGTATGACACAAAATGTTACTTGCATACTGATTTGATAGATACCACAAAACAAGGACAAAGGAAAATGAGTTAGCAAGCCAAGCAAATTCACCAGGTCAGAGTCAAGAGGATAATTTATATGAAACAAAATTCAAAGAGGTGAGAAAGTACATAGGGCAGCAATAAAATCTGCCATGGAGTGTTTGGATGAAAGACTGAGATCAGGTGGAAAGAGTCCATCCACCCAGGTTACAGTCCAGAGAAGTGACTGACGGATTCTCCCAAAGTGACAAGAAGAAAGCAGGAAAGCTGATATGCTGGAAACACTATCCCCTTTGATTTAAATTTTTTTTAATTGGTTGCTGTTGCCATGCATGCCTCTCCTCCAACTCTTTTGCGGCTGGTATGTAATTGCATTGCTTTGGGATGTGCCCAAATTTCATTCTTTCAGAGTTTCAGCTGTACGTTCGGTCAATATTTGGAGCTTTGCAAAGTGGTTCTTTACAGATGTGGATTTCTAAACCATTAGGGACATGGTTTAGTAGGCATGGTGTTGTTGGGTTGATGGTTGGACTCGATGATCTTAGAGGTCTCTTCCAACCTTAATGATTCTATGATTCTATGATTCTATGATTCTTCAAAGATGAGAATCTGCTTCATGGAACACCAAATAGCATGCAGGCTAACAAACTGCTGGTAGGTCTTTCTGCTGCTGTCTAGCTGGGACACAAGGCTGAAAGGTCTGAATAAGGTTGGGTCTAAACCACAGTGGATAAACAAAAATGAAACAGAACTAAAAGGACCTTCCAAAGTTTATAATAGGAAAGATTGGCATTATCTCTAGGGATGCCTGCATGCAAATAGATTGGATTAGCAAGATGTGACACTGCTTTCACCATAAAAATGTCCTGTTTCCAATGATTTTAAGATACTTTCAAAACAGGGTGGAATTAAAATATTTATTTTAAACTATCCAGGGAAAAGGTGCTGGGCTTCTTGCACAATCATCTTTATTGCTTTTAATAGTCCTTCCCCACTCTTAATCATTTAGCAGTTCCATTTCCCGAGATACCAGCGATAACTCTCTCTCCAGCCTGTATGGATATTTGCTGGGGTATCTTTTCATTCCTCAAAATAACTACAGTGAAACCCCTCATCACTTTCTCACTGTTTGGCTGCAATAGTCTAAACTGGATTTTTTAGACAGATTATTAGCTGTTAGCCATAGCTGCAGACACTCGTCCATCTCCCAGCACCTACATCACTTGCTGTGAGTTTTGCAGCCTGACAGGTTTTTAATTTACCATAGTATTTCATATTCCATACTTTCTGTTTTGTACCTTGACATTTAACTATTATTGGCCCCTGGCAGCATAAGGCTTCGAATGGCAGGAGAAACTTAGTGAAGCACTTTACATGTCAGTCATAAAATGTGGAAGCATGTTTGACTGCTGCTGTTCTGAATCTGGACTTATTTTCATTTATATCTTTCATAGCCAAAGGTAACATCGCAATGGGTTCTTTTCTTGCTTTTATAAATTGAATCTCCAGTTTTCTTCTAGGTTCCCTCAGGAACCTGTGAGTGAAATTGTTTT
Source organism: Pygoscelis adeliae (assembly GCF_000699105.1). Classification (NCBI taxonomy): domain Eukaryota; kingdom Metazoa; phylum Chordata; class Aves; order Sphenisciformes; family Spheniscidae; genus Pygoscelis; species Pygoscelis adeliae. The sequence continues at coordinate 184,697 of NW_008824372.1, forward strand.
CCTGTCCTGCAAAATACTTCAGAAACTTTCCATTCCTGAATTGAGGTGAGCGTTTTTGTTTCTTTATTGTTGCTTTTTCTGAAAGTAATATATTCCATTTTCTGGTCATTTCAAAGCACTTTGATTTGTACCAAGTTTTAATTTTAACTTTTTTCTTTACATTTCAAAATGAAAAGTATTTTTCAGTTTCATGTTCTGTCAGTTCAGGAAGTTTTTTATACCAGCCTTTTCACACAAACAATATTAGCTTGGGCATACCGTATTTTTAAATGAAAATGTTTGGTTGAAAAAGTTGCAGCCATTTCTTGTACTTAACCTTTCCCTGATATGTGAAGGCCATAGTGTCTTCAGCTGTGGGGTCTTTTCCCTTGAATCTCAAATCTTTCCAGGTAATTTTGATATGTAAAATTAGTTTGAAATTCTCTTTGCGCCCTTATTTTTCTCTTTTGTCTGTTCCGGGTTCTCCTGCCTTTCGTTTCTGTGCATTTTCTGGATTTGCCTCTCGTCTCGTGAAATCTCTTGGGGCAGATGCAAGCTGGCAGTGCATCTAAGCACCTTTCCTACTTCTGGGTTCTTCAACATACAACTGCAACCCGCTGGTGAAGCACGCATTGCTTAACTCTTTTAATAACATCTTAATAAGTTCAGCTTATTTGTAAGGGCAGTTGTGGTGTACTCACTGCTATGAGTAAATCTGATACTTTTGATAACAGCCATGAAATCTTCGAGGCAAATAATGTAAGGCACAGTAGTCAATAGTTCTGTTTTTGCAGCTTTATAACTGGCAGTTATTTCTTTGGAGGTTTTATTTGTGTTTAATTAAAAGTTGTGTATTTCCTACCTGTATATACTCAAGAATATCTTTTGATGTAGGCAATTAAGGAGATCTTTAATGGCTGCACAATAAATTCACAGAGAGAATGTGACTATGAAAGAGTTAACTGTAATTATTTCAGCACCCCAAACTTCTTGCCCTGTCTCCTGCAGAGACCATGCCTTACCTCCTGCCAGGTGCCTGACACGCGGCCGCACTCCGAGAGCCCTGGTCGCACGGGATCGCTGGGGAAATTGGTACCACAAACCATGGTTAGGGCTGTAACTGAACAGTCCCCCTGTCGCTATGAGGTGGGAGTGTTGCATGTGATGATGCTGTGATTTGTATTTTCTGAAATGCTTTGTATCCACAATGTGAATTTGCCTCATTTTCTGTAGCCTGCCTCAGTGCTTAGCTCGGTGGTCCTTGTTTTGCCTTTCATTTCCTCTTCCCAGCATGTTATTTGGCATTTTATTGAATGCCATTTTTATCCCATTTCAATCTTTTGACTTTGGACGATTGAGTTTTGCTCATGCTTTTTCAGCGTGAGGCCACCCTGGGTTTTACAGGTGTACTGAATAATAGCTTGGGTTTGTTTAGTTTAATCTTGACCAAAATCCTGTTTTGGCTTTTTTTGTCTGTTTTTTATTGTTTTGTTTTCTGAATCATGTAATGGGATGTTTTAAATCATCCCTCCTAGTATTTTTCTGTGTATCAAAGTGTCAAAATTTTGTCTACAGTTTTCGCTGCTCTTCTTACCACTCCTCCTCAGCCTTCTGGGTTCTCACCCATTCCACAAGATTTTAAAGACAATTACTAATGGCTCATAAATTCACCAGGATGAATTTTACCATGCCCTAGGGAGTTGAATGTTTTTCATTTCCCTAAGTGTTCTTTGACCTGTATTTTCTTCCCTAGACCTTTCTTTACTGACGCTAACGCAGTGGATACCTGGTCGCAGGTAGCCTGATGTACACGGACAGAGGCAAGTCGGGCACCGACAGCTTCTTTGCTCTTTGTGTTTTCTTTGCGTTATTTGCTCTCCTTTCTCGTTAAGGATCTAACAGTTCCTCCATCTTCCACGTGTAATGGGCTGGCAGAGCCTTTGCTTGCCCTACCTCCTTTGGCACTTTAGCCCTTTTGATTTTCCTCTCTATATACCATGTGAAACCTGTCAAGTTTCAGAAGCCTTTTTAATGACTTTTTGAAGCAACCCCCTTAAAAAAGAAAAGTTAATCACTCCCAACTGCCTATACACTGCACTTCAATAGCTGCCAGAGGAGTTTTTCCTGACTTGGAGGAACTGTTCTTTCTCTCTCTGTCAGTATTTTTTTCCATAAAATTAGCCTGTTATGAAGACAAACATACATGATACAGTTTGTGTGGGTCTTCAGTGACACAGTATTTCAGAGCTGTTCTTTCTGGGAAACACACCTTAAACTTTCAGAAAGGAAAGAGTAAAAAGCATTTTCCTTCTTCCTTCAAAAAAAAAAAAAAAAAGGCAGAAGAAATTGTAAATTTGGAGTCAATTAATTCTTGTGATTTAAAACAAACAAAAATAAGTGTATTTTTTAGGCTTTGAGTTCTATACCAAAGAAAAAATATCTGAGGTTAAAAGGCAGAAGAAATTGTTCAAAATTTGGAGTCAATTAATTCTTGTGATTTAAAACAAACAAAAATAAGTGTATTTTTTAGGCTTTGAGTTCTATACCAAAGAAAAAATATCTGAGGTTAGAAGTAATCTTAAACTATTAGAATTTGAGAAATCATCGTAATTTCTTTTTCCAGCGAGGCTGCCCATTGAAACCTAATGCCTGGTTCTGTTTGTGCTTGTTTGGAAGTGTCCTGAGGGCTGTCAGCTTCTCCTGAGAAAGGTGGAAACCCGCGTGCTCATCATTTAACGCTGCCAAGCTGCATGTTTCCTTTGCCCTATCATAGTTCAGCTATGTAGTATGTACTACATGCAACTACTAAACTCTGCACTACTAAAACTATGTAGTTTTAAAGCTACAACTTGCCATAGACATTACGATAGAGATAACCCTTGCCTTTCTTACTGAGAGGGAGCTGGATGTGCGGAGATGGTAAAGCAGCGAGGCCAGCTAAGCTTTTGTGTATTTTGTCAGTTTATTATATTCTAACACAAGAACTCGGAGCCACAAAGCACAAACGTTTCCCAAACCCAAAACTGTGTAAATATTCAGAAATATGCTAATCTAGATATTGACAGGCTGCTGCTTTGATTGTTTTCCATTTCTTTCTAACACATGGAGCTCCATTAAGAGGTTGACAAACTATTTAAACAGCTGAAAGAAATTACCAGTTTTCCTCGCCCTCAGTCATCTGTTAATTCTTTTCCTTTTGAAAAGTGCAAAATTTTCTCCTCTACCTGTCAGGCTCTGTGTAATTAATGCTGTCTTCCTGTTCTCTCAGCTCCCACATCCATTCCTTCCCATCTCTCCATGACACCATTTCCTTTGCGAGTTTGAGGAAACCAATTATTCCGCTAAAAAGGCAAAAAAGTTCAAACCATTTTTCATGTGACAGCAGCACAGTTTTCATGCAGTTTTGCTTGAAAACTGGTGCATAATTTTCTAAGAATGAATATAAACTTGCCGATTCCTGATCTCTCTGGGAGCTAGACCCTGCTCCAGCACCTTTGGGGTCTGTGAAGGGGAACGTGGCACCAGCCCCGTCCCTGGAGGTGTGGATGGTGCCCACCTCCCCGCTGCTCTCCTGGAGGACACAGCTCACATTCCTCTCTACCTTTGAACCTGCATGTCCTGGAACAGGAGAGTGGAGGAGGAAAGCATTCCTGATCTTGCTGATGTGGAATGGGAGGGTGCCGGGGAGTGGAAAGGACACTTCGTGACTGATTTTGAGTTTGACCATTGTGGAAGAGGAGAGGACCTCCCCGCTGCTGTGCAGTCAGCAAGGGACCTGTCACCTTTTTCCTGAAAATTTATGGAACACCATAACTGGTACCTGTATGCACACAGACACCATCCAACACGGTTAAAAACCTGCCTTAAGTCAGTAATGAAACAAACTTGACATTCAAAATCTAAAATGGAAGGGCACATCTACATTATAAGAGAATTCTTTCTACCATCATTCAAGCAAAATGTCTTGCAGGGTTTGGTGAAAATATTTGCATTACAGAACCAGATTTCAGCCAGCATCTAACTGAGTTTCTCCACAAATTATTACAAGGCTTCTCTCGCCGCCCCGTCCCCCCCCCAAGACAAAACAAAATGTTAAAAAGGCTAATCCGTAGGTAGGTAATACAACGTTCCTTACACTTAAACACCATGTGTGTACAGGATAATTAACCGTGATTCTTCTTTTAATAACAGGATGAGTGCACTTTGAGAACAGGTAGCGCCGGTGGCGGGTGAAGCATACCAATCAGCTAGAAAAGACGTACATTGGCTAAAAGCTACTGTCTGTCTGGTGGGAGGTTCCTGGTTTAATCGGTTTGGATATTTCAGAAATTAATTCTGTTCTGGGGTTTAAATATGACTGAGATGTACACTAACTTTTAAGAACAGGTGAATATAACACGATATTGAAATTAAAACAGCCTATTGAAAGGGGAGTTAGTTTGCTGTGTTCTTCAGTTTGTTACACTTGCGGGTTTATAAACGTAAACCAAACATCCACTGTTTTAGATTTTGTGGCCAGTTGCCATGGTTGTGCCTCTTTTGCATTTTTGCTGTAGGATTGTGCCGGGGAAAGCCGCCACTGCAGAAGCAAGGAGATTAGTCACAACTTTGGGGGCTGCACTGTCTCGTGGCCCCAGCAACATCTCCCTTCTATGCACTTGCTCATTTTGACCTTCCTGGCACGGCTTTCTGTTATCATGTAGCAAGAGGATTTCTGAACTAGCTTTTGCATTTTTTTTTTTATAATCATAGCCTGTTTCTGATGTGTAGGATTTCACTTGGCTGTAAAATAATGTGAGTTGATGTCAAAATCTCTTACAGACTTGAGCTGCATAACACCGTAAAAAAAGGGTGTGGGGAGTACTTCAAATGCTCATCTTAGAATTAGCAAATAGTGGTGCCTCGAGCCTCAGTACAGAAACTGGGGAAAAAGTAAATCCCTGCCTCAGATGTCCTTATTAAACATATTACTTCTCTCCCACCAAGCCAGTGCATCGCTAAGGAAACACTTTATCAGGGAGCAGGAGGCATTAATGTGGGAAGAACATTGCCAATGTATATTGCGATTTAGAATAAAACTTGCAGAAGCTGAGCAATGAGGGGTAATAGCAATTCTTCTTTTACAATATTTATATTAAATTACTATAGTCCAAGGGGGCAGGCAGCGGAAGTTTGGAGTCGGTTTCTGCTTTACGCAGCTGAAAGAGATTATTTTTTTAATTATTTTTAAGAAATCCATAAAAAATAAATAATTCATTTTTATTTTTAATATGGAAGTTAAAGATTCAGAGCAGAGAGCCTGTTTATGAATATCGCAGTAAAGTGCTACTTTGGCACTCTGTCTTATACAACCCAAAGGCCATTCATTCATCTATCGCATCGATGCCCAAGGCAGGGGGTGTCTGCAGCCATTTATAGTCGTTGCTCTCCGGTGGGATGGAACAGGAAAATCTGTTGGCCAGAGCAGACTTTTCCATGTGTTTTCTGGTTTTCCAATATGTTCTCCAAGTTCTTCCAAGTAAAACACTTCAGGACATGTCTGCCAGCAAGCAACAGAAATGAAGCATGATTTCTTTTTTACATGACGATCTTACCTCATGGTGGGGGAGTCAGCAACCCCCACCCAAAGGTAGAATCGGTAACTCAAACAATATATTTTCATTGACAGTAAAGGAGTACTGCTATTAAAGGCTAGTTGCATGACTTGCATCACTCCTGTGTATAATTTGGCTGACTCAGCTGGATACCTGTGTTTGGGGATGCCAAACCCTACGTGCTGCGCCTAGAGTAAGTACCTGGTACCACAGTGTCGGGGCCATTTCTCCTTTCCCGTGGCTGGAGGAAGGCTGTGATTACGGTGTAGCAGGGTACAGCCATTTGGCCAACCTGTGTGGTTTTTCATAGCCTTAGTGGAGGTCAAAGACTTGATGGACATTTTACAGTGCATAAGGAACGAGGAAGCAGTTTGTTCTATATTTGCAGATAATTAGAACTCATTTTAAAGTCCCTCCCTACTCTAAGCTGTATTAATTACTCCTCAGCTAATCCTATGCAATCTGTGGGCCCTTAAAAAAAAAAACCAAAACCAAGCTTTAAATGGATAGAACCTGATTTCACAATGAATATTCCTCAAATTAGTCTCTCCTGCCTACAAACCGAAAATAATTAGGAAGCTCCTACAGCCGGAAAACTGCCAGCTTGCCATGTGGGTTTGTTGGGTGAATGGTGAGCCGTTTGGTTGTCCTAAACATATTGGGAACACTTTCCTGCATTGGTTCCTTGATTTGTAGTATAAATAAATATAATTCTTACTGATGTGAACAAAAATAATAAAAAAGGCAAAAGAAAGTGATGTCTTATTCCTGCTATATTGGCTAGACTCCACACTGGATTAGCTGTGAGGGTGTGCGCAGCAAAATCCTCCTCTGCGTCAGCACTGGGGTGCTGTTAGGGAAGGGATGGGAATTCTGGTCTCTGCACATTTACATGGTATTGTACGAGATTCGCCGTTCATGGACTGTCAAAGTACCCTTGGTACAGCACAGTGAACGGCTGGCAACACACCGTAAGGGGTTCGAGGGTATACCAAGTGCTGCAAATGCCTCTGTGATCCTTGCGGTCACGCTTACTGCTTTCGTTGCCCAGGACCCCCTTGGAAACGGGTACCTGCCGGGATTTCAAACCCTGCATTCACTGGAAGTGTAAATACTGCGGCAGAGATGGTGCTGAGGAGGTCTGCGAGTTACTCACGTGCCAGCGGTCTCTGGTTAGCAAGTCCTGCTCTTAGACCTCTACCCCTGAACAAACTATTATGCAACTATATTTTGTAAAAAAGCGTTACTGATTGCCTTGCTGGGGAAGAGGAGAAGAGGAGAGGAAGGGAATCTGCCAGATTTTTTTTTAAATTGTTTTCTATTGGTTCTGCTTTCTTGGAGAGCATTATTAATAATCCTTTGTCAGGATGCCAGGGATCTGTCATTCTAAATGCCGCATAATTAAGTGGGCGGTAGCTGCAGAGGTGTACAGACATTAAAACTGCTTAAATGAAAGAAAGCTATAGAGCAAAATTTTGGAAGGGCACTGGGGGATTTTATTTTCTGAGTGGATAAAAGGGCAAAGGTCTTGAACAGTAAATACCGGCTACAAGATCTCATAGGACAGGACATACTCCTTAGGTACTTTTGCTTCCTATTGCATCCACTGAATAATATTGGTAACCCATCACCTTAAGGTTTTGTTCGGTCCCAATTTAATGCCAACTAGAAATAATAAAAGGGGAAACAAACAGACTGGAGTTTGATGATGAGGAAAAATGTGATTATATGGACAGCCTTGGTTGATAAATGCAACATCAAGGTAACAGAAGTTCTGCTTCTCATTAATACAACGTTTACTATAATCTGTTAAGCTATAAACTAATTATTGAGCTGCCTTTGCCAGTGCATCCCATTATTTTCTTTTGTTTTGGACTAGTTGTGTTTGAATTTAGTATGCATATATAGGTACAGATTACCCGTTTTTTTCAGACCCTTATCCTATTGAAAAGTGAAAGAGAACAAAGATACACGCAAGCGAAAAGAATAAGAATTTAGTAAGAGTACAGAAAGCCATTCTGTTCTCAGAAAGCCTGGTAGCTGATTAGTATTGATTAGGTCAAGGTGACCTATTCTAATACAATACAGTTCTTATGATCTCAAATTCAAAATAGCTATAGTAAATAAGATAAATAGAACCAATTTGCTACTCCCGAGTAACATTGCAATATAGCTTCATATGACTGGGTTCACATTGGAAAATAAATTAATGGAGGTAATGCACAATGGAAGTACAGTTATGAATTTCCAGAGCAGTATACAGCTGTTAAATGCTTTATTAATGTGAAGCGTATGAACCAGATTATCAGCTGATACAAAGTGACATGGTTCTACAATATTTAAAGAGCTGTCACAGACTTTTTTCCCCAAAGTTCGGCGTGTTCCAAAGTGCTCTTTTACTTCTGTTTTCTGCATTTCTGGTTCAGTTTGCCTTTGGTCAACTACTGCACAATGGCTAGCTTAGCTGGGTCACCTAAACATACTAAAGATACCAGACATAAAATTAAAATCTTTCTGTTAATTCTTTGAAGAGAAGACAAAATAGGAGGCTAATGGTGTGTTGTGGTACATTTCCGGCATCTAATAGATAAACATAACAGGATAGATATTCATTCCGGTTAATCTGCATAAAATAGATACCTTATGGTGCTCTTATGCTTTAGTTGTTGTTAACATAGCCCCATTTGGCAAAAAAAGACACTCTATCTTCTGAGAAGCAGCCTATCTTTTAATCTCAGGAAACGCGCTCTCATTTTCCCTCTGTTTTACACCTATTTCCTTCATTCTACCAAATTTCAACACCTCTCTGGATGTTTATTACATCTAGAATGATGTACACGGCTCACCAAGCAACAAATTATGTTCTCTAGAAAAAAAAACAACACTACTTATGTCTAATTAACTTCACTACAGCATGTTCGACATTATGGGAAAGTAACCTGCTGAGTCCAGGGCAGAACTGTGCCAGATTGAAACTCTCCCAAATGACTACTATTGATGAATAAACAAAGAAGGTCGGCCGAGGTGATGGTAAACAGTATATCTTAATGCATGCACTGCTTGTATAAACAATGTATTAGCTGTTGAATGTTCATTCGGCTTATCTGCAGACCGTTAAAATTACCCTGGTATTTAAAACTACAGAGGCTTAGAAAAATGCATATGCATTTCCCGCCCCCGAGAAACCCAGCTAATATTGAATCAATATTTAATTTTAGCCGACAGCCTCAAGACACCGAGAAATTGTGTCTGAGAAACTCTGTGTCTCCTGAAGGAAGAAGTCAAGGGGGCTGTTTGTGGTAAGCTCAGCCTTGTCAGCCACAATGAGATTTGCTCTCAATCATTTCCCTCTGTCTTACGTGATGTAATTGTAAGCACAGGGGCCATTTTTTCAGCTCTGTATTTGTACATGCCTAACACAAGGGGATTAACCTGTGTAAGGTGATATAAATAATAAATAACTAGGGAAGTCGCTGCACTGACAATCATGCTCATTCAAGCGAGGCTTTTAGGCTCAGTTTTTAAGCTCCTGAAGCGGGGGAAGAATCCCCTCGTCATGCCAAAGCCTCTCACGCTGTGATTTCCTCTGATTTACATCTGCTACAGAAGCAGCCCTGGAAAGAGGCAGCCAAATTACACTAGCTCTAATGCTTTTGACAATGTTTATGCTTCACCTTAAAATTACAACTTTCCTTTTCCTTTTAGGTCTTTTGCTTTAGTCTTTTCATATCAATTTTGAAGAGATGTAGACTCCAAGCAAGTGATGTACACAAACCCCAGCACAAACAAGAGTTATTTTCATGGGCAATCACACATCAGATATTGTTCCTAACAGATCCTGCTGTTGGGTCTTTTGTTCCCCAGCATGTTAATGTTTTATCTGTTCATTTGGGAAAGGTGCCAGACAATAAAATGAAACATCTTGGGAAACTGAGACACAGAAATTTAAATAAAGGCAGGTTATCTAGAAGATATTATTTCATATTCACTTCAGGCACATCAAGATGTTCCAGAACTGAAAAGAGTAAAAAAATGACGTGAATGTTAGGAGCCTTGCTAAATTAATTATACACAGAATTGAACGAAGTTCCTAAGCAGACTTCATACTGTAACTCATGTCCTACAGTTACAGGAAGAGATAACATTCGGTCATGAGAACTGTGGTTTGAGCTTGAAACGGCAACAAATTCTTCTGTAATAGCAAGTTTGTTAAGGTATGGCATATCCCCTTTGCAGACATAATCTGTTACATTGGATTTTGCCCCAAAGTAGCTGTAAGTGAAGGATGGTGCTGAACATCTCACAATGGTTGCCGAGGACTAAATAACAACGCTGTGATTTAGGGCACTGTGATGGTGCTCACAGTGTACGGAGTATAAATGAAGTTAAAGTGCTTTGGGCACAGTAATTACCTCTTTCGTCTTTGGTGTGCCAGTACTATAGAGAAGATTTTATATTGCTGGAGTTAATAAATCATTCACTAGGAGTACAGCATAGTGGTCCTTGCACAACATAATTAACAAGCTAAACTGTGACTACAGCATGCCCAGCTGTACAGAAAGGTGTCTAATTAGAAGCAGGATGCTTCCAATGACTCAAAACTCTTTCAGGTTACAATTCCAAGCTTTTACATACTGGAATGCTAATTTGGACTTTATAAACTGAAAATGGTCATAAGGATCATAAAGTCCTATATGCCAAGGCAGTAATGAGATCTTTGCTTGAACTTTTCCTGAATGTTACATTTATTAGCATAATGCCAAATCCGGATTCAGCCTGTCTGGGGAGAAAAGTACCTCTGCAAAAAATATCGATGGAGCTCCGTATCGGGGCCTCAATATCATTTAGGTCAGTCTTTGCTTATGCAAAGTAAATCTGTTTGCGCGTTAGGTCCCATAGCTGCATTTCACTTGTGTAAAATTCCATGTGAAAAATCAATGCTTATATTTATGACGGGGACAAACAAGGCCCAATGGATTTAGAAGCTGTGGGTTTAGGAGAAGTCATCTTTCTTACATACGCTCTGCACCGAACTTGGCTGTGTCACTTGGACCCAGACCTTCGAGAGTGTTTTGATTCCTATCGATTGCAGATTTAAAAAATAAGTACCCAAGCAGCTTTCAAGGACTTGAGCCTTTGACCCTCCTCGTATGATGCATGCTGTGCATCGGATCACACGGGCCAAGTAAAACTGTCTTTGAAGCATTTTCTGTGCTCGCCCAGGGGCAGCGCTCTGCGCTGTATTGCAACACGTTGGGAACGTGCACGTGTTTGGCTACCTCAGCTCATCTGGGGGACTACAGCTTTTTCAGCTTTTAACCTAATTTAGATTTTTTTAAAATTCTCATCAGTACACGGGTGTAACAGAAAGGGAAATGAATATAAATACATTTTAAAGATTAATGAGTTCTATAATCATAACATAGTGGGATAGACACACGTGTGTTACTAAAACATCTGCAGGTTCGCTCCCTTTGCTGCAGAAATGCCTCCCCTGTGTAACCCCCTGGGAATTGCTAAGGCCCCCTGGAGTGCCTGGGGTGTCTGGCCTTGCGGGTCAGCCCTCCCGCGCTGCTGGGTGCACCAGCTGGGCTCCTCGCCAAAATGTTTTCAGTACTAAAAATTATTTTCCTTTTTCCATAGCTAAATATTGCAGAATTGTCAATGATTTGCAGTAGCATCACAGGATGAATTTCTGTCTCTTTTTAATTTATAAAGCTCCAGTTTAAAATGTGTAAAATCTGAGAGTGTAAAAGAGCACTGAGCAGTTTGCACTTCAGCAGCAGCCAGCGATGCGGCAGGATGCCCGTGCCACCGCAGCGATGGCAGGCAGCTGCCGTGCAGCGTGCGCCAGCCAAGCTGCTCAGCTCTGATAACTGACGGGGCCTTTGCTTCCTTCTTATTGAGAGCAGCCCCAATAAGGATTGCAGCCTAACCATTTTAGTTAAAACTAAATTAAAAAAATCAATTCCTTTGAAGGTTCTGAATGGCAAATGGGAAGGATAGGTTTTGCTTGTCTTTAATTGTTATTAAAGGGTTGTATTAAGACAAGTCAAACTGCTTGTTACCGTAGGAAATTGTAGTCTTCAGTCAGCAGCTCTCACACTTTTAGATGAGTATTTAAAATGTGAATTGTGACTGTTACATGGCTTTAATTTACGAAATGTAGGATATTTCTTTGAAAGAGACTTTAATTCCAGGCATCTGGAAAACTCAGATTAATAAGAAAAATGTACTATTGCTCTGCCTTTGTAGCAGGTGGTAAAACACAACCTTAAAGACACAAGAAAACAACAAGACATTTTGCCTACCTCAAAAGTCTTCCAAAAGAAGGATTTCGGTGGTGTGACCCACACATCCCATCATCTCCATGAACCCTTACTCTTGTGGTGCTCTATTTTAGCTTGAAGAGAAGGAGATAGATTGTCTTTTCAGAATTCATGGACAAATGATTGCAATACATGTCTGAACCCATAATCAGCTACCTAGTTTTGCAGAGATTAACCTTGCAAAATAAAAAATGTCAGCCCAAACTCCACTCTCCTCCAACATCGTTGGAGATGAATTTACTGCTGCAAATTCTAAAGCATATTATTGGGATAAAATTACTAGCTTTCCATTCATTATGCAAATATGTATATACATACTATATTATTAAATATATTAATTTAAAAACGTGAGATGTATTGCTTGCCCAATCAAATAATGTTATTACCAGCAAGCAGGAAATAATGACTTACAGATAATGGGAAGACTAAGTCAGATGATTAACACAAGTTTCCTATCACAGGGAAGTGTGTGTGCACGTTCAGATTCTTATAGTTAACAGCTCTGGATTACACTGAACAGGACCGAATTATCTGTTGCATGCAAAATCTATCCCTCTATTTGTTAATCCTCAACTCCAAAACTGGCTCATGACAAACACTAATTGGGCACAAAGAAAGCCTCCACCATGAGCTTCAAACGCATTGAAGTCTGCCTCTGTGTTTCAATTATTTTGGCCGGGTGCTAAGGGTACGCAGAAGGTAGAATTGTCTTTATTGCGGGAGGCAGCACGCCAACGGGCTGTGCTCATTGCAGCGGCACTCGGCTGGTGTGAGCGGCGGTGGCTCCTCCAGCGGAGGATGGGTTCTGCACATCCCACCGCGCTGGCAACATCGGAAAAGGTAGGAGGTTTCTTATCATTATTTGCTTATTTATCTGAAGGAAGCTTTCTGGGAGATGTAATGTCTAAATTATTATGCTATTTAAAATATAAAGCTATCTATGAATTTGTCTGTGAGTATTTATGAGGAGAAGTCCTGGGGATAATAACATTGTGCCTTCTAATTTCTTTTGAAATAAATCTTATTTACATCAAATTAAAGAAGAAAAGATTAAAAGCTTAATCTCTGTAGTAATATTTAGACTCACTAGTTATAAAAATTATTTTGAAAAATGTATCTTCCCTCTCACTTGACGACAAGTGTTTGGCATTGAAGGAACACAGGCGTAGCTCGCTGCGAGAGACCTGCGGTCGCATCACAGCCTGAGGTTGCCAGGCTGTTGATAGCACAAGTTACAATAAAGTCCCCGTTTACAAATAAACATGTCCCCAACAAAGTCTGAGTCCTGAACAAGGAGCAGGGGAAATGTCTTCAAAAAGATGGCAGAAATGTCCCTTCTCGATTTTATAGACAATTTATATTTAAATGCTTGTTTATCAGAAAGAGCAAAAATGGGGTTTGCGTGTTAAGTTTTACCCAGAGCTCTCACCTATTAGTGACTGATTTAATTTTAATAAAAATTGTTCTCTTGCATTTTCCTACATTCTTCCTCAGCATCCCTGCTTTCACTACTCTAATTATTCAGATTACTGATTCTGCACATCAGGTATGTTAATACGGGGGAGGAGAGAAGATGAACAGTTCAATTAATTAAGCCAGGTTGTAGCAGATCATCATCATTTTTCAAGGTGTCAATTGATGAGATCTCTGGGAGCGATGCAGATTAGCCGGGACCACCTGGGAATTCAGTCTCATTTACCATCACAGCATTTCAGAGCACTTGGAAATAAGACTTGTCAAAGTTTAATGTTAAACCCACGATAGCTATAAAGCATATTTGCAGGAGTGTCCTAAAGCACTGTTAATTTCCATCCCTGTGAATACAGAAATAACCCAGTGAACCCAGGAAATTTTCTGATGTTGTGCAGAGAGGGTTTTTGTTGGTGGGCTTTGATAGAGTAAGTTGAAGCAAACTAGAAATTTTAAGTCATTAAAATATGGAATACTGCCATTGAAGCGGTAAAAGAGGGGAAGCCAGTAAAGCAAATATATGATATGAAGCACAGAAAGATAAACATGAAGTCTGTGTTTTTTGCTTACATGTCCAGTTAAGAAAACTATCTGAGTTTATGCCCAGCTTGATTCAATATGAAGCCATACAAATTTCTAATTTGCATCTGTTTATTTTATCTAGCTTGAAACTAGACAGTCTTGAGACCAGTCAATACGTTTGCTTGCTCTTAAAAAGTGGTGGTACAGCTGTTCCAATACACAGGATTACAGAATTGAAAAGCTTTTAGCTTGTGACTGATGCTGAGCATTCACGGCTTGGCGTGCCACTCGGGTGAGAGCACACAGGGCCGAAGGACACGCGTCTCGTCTCCTGCACGTTCACAGCACTGTGCTTTGGGAAGCTTCTCTGGCTTTCTTGTGTTAGAGACTGGAAAGATCCAGCAATATTTCATCCCGGAGTCATGTTTGCATATCTATAGTCTGCAAGCTTCAGCATGGCTCCCTTTATGAAATTATTCTGCACAGATGTATATTTTTGAATATTTATTTGTATTTTTGAGTACCAGGAGTATATGCAACCCACCTGATGTGACCCCAGCTCTTTGTGTGTTATGAGCCATGCCCTTGGTCTGTAAGACTGTACATCTCTGTGACACACTGCTTACTGGTTTTATTGCTTTATCACTATTATTCTGCAGCTGTTTGTCAGCAAATCAGAGTGCTGTGGGCCTGGGGAGGTGGGGTTGTGGAGTCTGCTCACCTGGGAGGAGACTGTGGGGCAGCCCTGTGATGCTTGGCTGGAGCTTGGGGTTTCTGTGGAGCGAGGAGGGCTCTGACCAACACCCTGAGGTCACGAGAGGAGACTTTTCTGGGGCTCCGGAGAATGCTGGAAGTAGCTGGAAATGAGAGTGGAAGGAAGATGTGAAAAAGGTAGGTTTTTTTTTTTAATATTTTCCCCCAGTATGTCTGCATTTTCTAACTTGAGAGTTATGTTGTTTTGGTTTTCTGTCCTAATACAAGAGATTGGAAGTTCTTTGATGTCTTTATAGAAAGTTTTGGCTGTATGATCCAGCTGACTCTGAATCCATCCACAGTGTCTTTTTTTTTTTCTTTAATTAACCCAGGGTAGAAAGATTGGCTTCCACATCCTGAGGAGCACAGCACCCGCTGTCGAGGTGTTGGTATAGCAGGCAATAAAAGCAGACTGCTAAACAGCAACCCACTGTGTACGGGGTACGACTGTTCACTGTCTTCTGTCCGTGCCTTTATCTGCTCTGCTTTCTGACCTCGGTTAGCGAGCTGCAAGCTTCTCAATTTAATCCAGCTTGGTAGGGGCAGCCCCCTCGTTCGGTAGCTGAACTCCTCGTGTTTGCTCCCAGGCTGGGTCTCTCTAGCCCGAGAAGCTGCAGGTGCTTCTGAGTGAGCATGTGGCGGTTTGCAGTGGAACAGAAACGTGCGGGTGTTGGAGCGTGACTTGTTTGCTTTGAGAAAACAGCCTTTTTTAGGTGACTATATGTCTGGTTTAGAATGCTATACTCAGTATGATTAAGGGAAATAGTTGGAGAGAATCTTTATCTACCAGGCCTGAAATGGCTCCTGGGACAATAAATTTTCTCTAAAGGAACAATATAGGCAATACTTACTGGTTTAACATCAAGTAAATCTGGTGGTGTGCTTGGTGCATAACTCTAGAATTATTTTTTTTTTTTCCCTTTGGTATATGGTTATGGTATGAATATTTTCTACTCCTCTCTTGTAAATAAGAAAGTACTTTTTTTTTTTTAAATGTTTTTGTGAATTCATATTTCATGTACAATAATGACTTGAATCTGAAAATTTTGGGGAATAAATGAAAGACTCCAGAACTGGATTTACCAGTTCTGCTTTTACCACTAGTTATTCATCAGTGAGCACAGTAATTGACCGTATGATCAGCGTGGGATTCTCGCCTCTGTTCAGACACAGTAGACTTCTGCTAAAGTTAGTGGAGGCACAGTTAATGATATCAGTATCTTGGCAGGTGCCTGGTCTCAAGGTTCTCTTTCCTGTAGTTTGGCTTTAGTAAAAGCCAAAAGGGACAATAAATTTGGCAGCACAAAGGTTTGGCTCCACACTGAGCTTGTTCTCATCACTACTTAGAGGTGCTTAACATCAAATCCTGGGGGTACCTCCCTCAGAAAGTTGGTTTTCAGTCCCATTTATTTGATATCCTTATGAGATCAGCTGCTACTCATGGGCAAGTGCTGGGGTGTGGGACCTGGATCTCAGCCCAGCGCATCCAGCACTGTGGGACTGGCTGGGCGTCGGATTGAACGCAGGAAATCAGACTCCACAGTTTCTGAAAATTTGCTTTGAAATACAGTTAAATCAGCTGAGTTAGAAGCAAAGCTGCTTTTCAGTGGGTATTTTGTAATGTAGCTTCTAACATTCAACACTCCAAATGCCTGAAAACTAGAAACCACTGTTGGGTAGTGTGCAGAAGCTGGTGTCTCCAGCATTGTCATTGTGTGATACTCAGTTATGTGCCTCTTTGGATCACCCTTATCTGGCACTTGGTAACAAGATGTTTTTGCCTTTTTAAGGGCTATGGTTTTTCTCAGATGATATGCATTTTATCAAAGCCTGTTTAATTAGTAGGTCACTTCCTGATTTTGGCATTTCACCTCTCTGGGCTGCGATGTGTCTGTGTGTACGTGTCTGCACCAAACTCCATGAGCAAACAAGTAGTTTAAGGTGACGTGTGAAAAGTCTGCAATTCTGGTGATGCAGCACCCAGTTTGTTGATACTCTGCATACGAAGAGAGCAAAAATGCAAGAATGAAGCAACTGTCACTGGTGGCGACCAAGGGGCTGTGTGTGCTTTCTTGGGTATCAAGCAGTTTTCGCAGGCACCAGCATCGCACCTTCTTTCATCAAGTGACAGAGCCTGATCATAAAACTGGTTCAGTTTGTTCTTCCTCTGGAGAGCTGGAAGGTTATTCCAGAGCTCAATTTTTCTGATTGTTAGAAACCTTGATTTTTCAACCTTGGTTTTCAGCCAGCTTACTTTTTCTTTTTTCTAAATTTGTCTTATAGCATAACTGTTTCTTCTCTCTTCCTTATTTATTTACTGGCACAACATCTAGCTAATTTTTTAGGCTAAATAAGCAATTTTGTTTTAATCTCCTCCTCTGTTCCCACTTCTTGATCATCCACACAGTTCTTTGCAATACTCATACGCATTGTAATTCATCTTTCTTGAGCAAAGGTGTACAAAATTATACATGATATTGAAAATTGAGTTCTTTGTGTTTCTGTCTATTGGAAAAATGATGCGTAATAGGATTTAACTTCTTTAATTGCGTATTCCCATCCTACATAGAGCGTACTTGGTTTCCTCTTCTTTTACTTCTAACTGGTGAGATATTTAACAGAAATTCTTGTTGTTGCTTCCAAAGATCTTTCACTTAACTATAGCCGTGTTTCTATGTCTCCACACATAGTGGTAAAATTGAGTAATTCTGTGACTCAGCGTCACGTAATTCCTTCCTGTGATGTCTGATACCCCCCAGTGAATGAACCCTCCTGACTTCTATTAGCTAATTTAATTAGCATATACAGGTTGGTACCAAGTAAGAATCAATAAGGGGTTAAAAACAATGTTATAAGGCTGATACTTCAAGAATTCAGTTAATAACCTTTGTGCAGCTTGAGGACTAACTTATCCTTTTTCCTTACCCCTACCTTACCTACTTAAAGCTCTTTGTAATACCTGTCTCTTCCTCTTGAATTCACAGTTTCCATATTGAATTTTCTACTGAAACTCAGATGTAATAGGATACTTAGCACTAATTATAAGTATGACATTTGAGAGGTTAGACGTGGAAAGCTTCTATTTCTTTGTTTAATATTGTATGAAACATACCTGTTGCTGTTCTTCAGGGAACTGCTTTTTTCAGTCTCGATCACGAGAAGGCCCCCAGTAGCTAGGTCCCTACACAAATGCAAGTTAAAATTCTCAATAAGGAAGTTTGAATTGCATTAATCTGGATTTTCCAGTAAAAATGATGGAGAATAATATTCTGATTAGCTTTCAGAAAAATATAACTTCTGCTGATTCCTGCTACTAGTCTCTTGATTATAGGGCTTGTGCTGTGGGGGGGAAGGCTTGTTGCATTTAGTACAGTCCTCTTCAGTAAAATGTATAAGGAAGTCTGCAACAGCACAGTTGCTTATAGGATAGGTCCTGGCAAATATTCTAACGTGAGACTGATGAGTAGTCATGATTTAGACTACAGAGGATTACAAGAAAAAGTAGTGTAAACATTTTTCTTTTTTGATTTCTTAATTTGTCAGAAGACAGATGTGCTGGAATTGGACAGACTCTCGCGAACAAGGAAATAAGGGATATTTCACAAACGGGTAACAGCCTTTGAGTAGCTCTTAAATCTGAGCAGCGCACCTTTGCTGCTGGCTTTATTTGCAGTGCAGACTGATGCCATCGATGTGGCTCACTGACTTTACATTAGACCTGCTGACTGTGAGGATCTGTTTTAGAAAATATCTTCTAATATTTGTCAAACCGGGGAAAAAAAAAATATACCGCTCCAACAAACTTTTTGTCCTCTTGGCAAAATCAAGCTGACAATCTGTGCAAAGCTCAGAAGTTCCTTGCCCTTTGGTGGGCGAGCTTGCTGGGTGCTGCAGGGCTGAGTGCCCTGTCAGACACCTCTAGGTGAGCAGGAGCCTCCGAGGAAACGCCGAGGGGTGGGTCAAGCCCTGCCCGGGGAAGGAGCTGGCGGAGCTGGGGAAATAAAACGAGCTGCGTTGTGGACGTGCCTTTTGTCAACGCTGCCAGTTGTTTCCACGTGAGGACCGGGGCGGGGAGGTGTCACTCCACAGACCTTTCTATGGGGTTTGTTTTTTTTTTTGGACAGAGCATTTATTGCAGGTTTTCACAGACTCTTTTGGTGATAACTGCTGCTTGAAAGACGGAAACAAGTCCCTGCCAAATGGCATTGTCAGCTCTGTGGTGGCAGAGTGTTCTGCTGCCCACCCCACTCCTTCCCCAGGTGGAATTTTGGACCTCAGAGAATATACTCGAGCTATTAAAAAATGCAGACAGAAGCCAGAAAAGCATCACCTCTTCCTGCGTTTCTGCCTGGGTGCAGGGCACCTCAGTTCCCTCCGTCTCAAAGCCACCGATGGGTAGAAACTATATTGGCTGGGAAGGAGGAGAGAGAAAACTTGTACTCGTTTGCTGCTACTGACAACACTGGAAAACAGTCCTGGAGCCTAAGACAGATCCAGCTGATCCTTGGGCTGAAGGGAGGGAGATGAGAGGGCAGGGTATGGCACAGGAGTGAACAGAAGACCTCACAGGAAGAAACAAACTTCTTAAAAGTGCTTTTAATGAACAGTGTTGATTTGCTCATTTTCCAGAAGCAAAGAAGTCAAAGCTGTTTGGGATACTGGAAGGCTCTTATGTTTTGTAAACATCTTGCATTTCTCTCTCTTTGCAAACTCGCTACCCAGTCGTTCCATGAGCTTTCAACGCTATAAACTCACTCCTCAGAGAAGTAGAAATCTGTGGATCTTGCATTTGCAAAGGTGTGTGGTTGTGGCTATGTTACATCAACCCTGAAAATTATTTTACTCAGATTATATTCCTGCATTACATACACTTTCACTGGCATAAAGAAGTACTTTGGCCTGTGACTCAGGCTGCCCAGCTCTGCTCAGCTTCATCTGCAAGAAACTGCATTGTTCATGTATTTATTTACTGTCATGCTGCATGGTAATTGTTCTCCTTTAATATTCTGTTGTCTAATTGCAGTTAATTGTGGTTCTTAATCTTGCTAATTACTGTAAATCATGCTCTGCCAGCCATCCTTTCTTTTAATGGCAATAAGGCTTTTTTTTCTCCTTGGAAGGTACATGTAGTTTAATATAATAAGTGTCTCAATAATGAAGATTTATTGGCAAAGGCTATAGAGGACTGCGTGGCTGTATGTGAAAGCAACATACTGGGTTACAAAAAAGGAACAGAAAAGTCAGAGCCTGTAAAAGACTATTGATGTGAATGGCAGTCAGTATAACTTTAATTTTATGTCTAAAGTAAGGTGGCAAAATGTAACACCTTTAATTAAAACCATTAGAAGCCTGTAATGTTGCTGGCATACTGTTTGGCAGGTGGAACGTTACCTCCAGGCAATTAGCATTTCAAGCACAGTGTACTGGCATCTCTGTGGTCCTCCTGTAGGTGTCTAATCTTTTAAGACTTTTCATACCAAATGCTTTTGATTTCATGGCTACTCAGTTGGTCAGATCACCATATTCTATTAATGTGTATAATTCTAGTCAAATTAGGTTCAAAATCTTATGTTAAAGGTAGGTCTGTGTAAGGGTCCCCAGATTAATCAAAGTTTTGATCCACTACAGATTTCTTACAGGGTTTAGAATTTGAACGCTATCTGCATGAATACTTTTGTACTTGCATATGTGTTGGTGGTAGAACTGGCTTTGAGGTTTGAGATAATTCCCATGAAGTAGAAAACATTTGTGTTTAGAGGAAATATTTAACTGGCACACTCTACAGAATACAGATCTACAGTTTAGCCTTAGGAAGAACAACAGAAAGAATTGAAAAGCCACCAAAAATAGACTCTGAGACTGTGATCATAAAAGTTAACAAGTAATGGGACTTGCAAAAAGATGACTAAAATTTATTTTTGATTAAGAATGGGTGCATAAAATGCTGGAAATGCAATTCATATCACTGATATTCCAGATTATCAGCTGAGAAGTCTCTGGTCAGGCATCACCAGCTCTTGGTGATGTGGTTTTCTTCCACTCTGTCCCTGTGCTTTTCTCCTGGCGACTATAAATAGCTGCTAACGACAACCTGCTCTCACTCCCCTCTGCTCTTCTCCTGCTTGTTATTTAACAACTGCATGTTGAAGCCAACCAAGTAATCACGGAAAAACTATATTAGGCTCTCCATCTGATGTGTCATTTTAGAAGGAAATTTTTAATAATGAATTAACATCTAATTTTCAGTCTTCTGCGATGCTATTTGCATACATAGTTGTGTTATTAATTACTTCGCAAAGCTGTAAAGGATACATATCGGCACAGTTTACAGGTCGCTTTCTAAGAGTGCAGCACCATTTAAAAGTTCATAATGGTATTGCTTGTACGACGCAGTGTTATTCTTGGCAGCACAGTTACCGTGCTTAGAGGCATCCCCCATGCGAGTCCTCCAGGGCTATTTGTGTCCCGCAGTACCCATGGTTATCAGCTGGCATCTGGGGCTTTCCCTCCGGGAGTCAAACAGCAATAGAAAGTCCCAGTTAATCTAAGATGAGTCAGTGGGCAGGGGTATTTTACTCTCCCTGTGGTGAAAAGGAGAATTATAGCAGCTGTTTTGAACCTGCTGAATGCACCTGAGGCAAAATTTCTTACCTGCACAGCCTTGTTCATGGATTGCTCTAGAAAACCCCATGAGAACACCCTTGTTTATCTATCTTGAGGAGCCCCAAGAGATGTCCCACCAGGTTTTTAAAGCCATTGCAGGATCCCTAAGGCTGTGTGCAGGTTTCTCTGGAGAAGCCCCTACCTGGCACACTTTAGGTTCACCGTAAGGCTGTACGGCATGATCAACCTCATTGTGTTTAATATTTCGTATTCCTAATGTACCTCTGCAGAGCTTCCATGGCACGCTGGTACTCACTGAGCAGCTTAGCCCAGCGCAGTCTGCATGTCGGCTTGTGGGGACACGGGTTTGACGTGTCCTTAGTGGTGTGGTTCTTGACAGTATCTATGAAAGCAATGCAAAAGTACTACAGAAAGCATATGGTTCCCATATCCTATCCCATCTCGAAGGCAGTCCGTACATCCTGCAGTCTGACTCTCTCCAAGGAGCAAGGAATTAAATGCAAGTTTCTAGAGTCCTCAACAAACTCAGTCACTCATGAGGGGATTTAATCAAATGAAGGGGAGAACAGGATACTTTGAGCTTGAATGTTAGTTATGATCAATCCAAAATCTAATAAAATCCAAAAGTTATTTCTGAAACTTGCACGAAAACTGAATCAATTGGCAAAAATCACAGTTGTCTTCTGCATATTTGAGAAATAGAAACAGGTTAAATTTTGATTTAAGAGCTACTATTTTCCTTCCTGTATTATGGTGATTTCAGTTCCTTCTGAAAAGAGCCATGTCCAGCCCGAACCTTTGCTTTCCGGTGAGTGAACTTATTCTGCTCTTTTCTTCCTTTTGGATTTGCTTGTTCCTGCATGCCCCTGTTTGTGCACCCAAATATGTTCTTTAGCCTGGTTTGCTTTGGGCAAATATTTTTGTTCACCGCATCAATAACCAGAGATATGGAAACTTAACTCTGATTCCTGTGTTGGTGATGTGATTGCCCTGCCTAGGGGAGGTGATAAGGATTGACAGGGGCACTGACATTTTGGTTAATTTGTCTTCAGGAGCTTTGGTCGTTACGAGCTCAACCTGTATTAAATACGATATTTTTTTTTTTTGACTCATGAAGAGGTTAGGAGAGGGAGACGTTGATACAGGGAAGTTGCCACACCTCCAAATATAGAGAAGATAAAATATATTTTGAGGTGAGTTGTCTCTGTGTTCGTTACTTTTAGCATCTTTCTAGTTAGATGGCAAGTTTCTCAATCCTTAAAAATTAAAAAGAAAAGTCTTGAGGGATTTTCAGAACAGTCATTTTTTTACCCGTTTTCGGCTACCTGCAGAACCTCTGAAATAAATGTCTTTTTAAAGAAAATACCTACATATTTTAAATGCTGTAGCTGAATTGTGCTTTATAAGATCAGATGTCAATTTTGAAAGCTTTTGAAGGAAAGTCCCATTGTATTTAAATCCTTAAACAGCTTTAACTGTCTCTTCCTGGAAATAAAGCACAAGCGATCAAATGTATTTGGAGACTGACCGCTTTACAAGAGAAGCTGGAAGATTCCTGTAAATTTGGTAAAACTCTGCTCCTCTGAGACGAGCTCCTCGCTAAGCTAACGATTTTCCTTAGTTCCAAAAGTCCTCTTAAGATTCGCTCCATAAATTGTGTTCATCAGTAGTTTACTCCATCATGCTCTTGACTTAAGAAACTGCAAATCTTTCTGCTGATTTCTGAGAACCACGCGGAGGGCTCCGTCTCTTAGAACACTTCTTACTTTAGAGCTGTCGACATTTTTATCCAATTTTGAATACATTAGCTAGCTAGTCAGACAACATAAGTGTGTTTTGTTAAATGTCCTTGTTTGGAGCGCTGCTTCCCATGACAACCAAGTCAGTAAGTCGGAGCAGATGACGCATTGTCACATACCATTACTCTAACAGTGCTTGGAGTATTCCCGCACCTGGAAGAGAGGGAGTGCAGACTCAAACCATAATTGCAATGAGAAGGGACACAACATGAACGTACACTCCTTTGATAGGTGGTCTTAGACTTCAGTTAGTACAGTAAAGTACTTAAATGGAGAAAGAAAGAAAGAAAAAAAATTAAAAAAGAAAACCCAGGTATGATGATTGTGTAGTTCAGGAATTCTGAAACCTGGGTTTTCATCAACACTTGAAAATCAAATAAGAAATTATTGTGCCATACTTCTGTGTGCATGTAGATGTACAATACAACAGGTGTATTGTAAATGAGATGAAGGCATGACAAATTTTTTGGGTTTTGCATCTATTTTTACAGGACTCGCACATGCCCAAGAGAAAGTGCAGCTTAAGATATTGGTTTCCTAATTTTTATGAAGGATCTCTATTTACCTTCCTAATTTTAATCATCACTTTAATAAATGCTATTTCATATTGGTTATTTCCCTTGTGGGAAGAATCTTAAGAATTTAATCTTAAATTTTACTTTGTGCCTCTGGGAGTGGCTTTTTGTTTTTCTCCTGGGAAGTGTTAAAAGCATTCCATTTGTAAAAATGTACTGTTTTTCCCAAAATTATTTCATTTATAATTCATTATAATACTGATCCTTTGAAATAATGAATAAATGAAGACAAAAATCAAAGGTGTAATTGCCATGGACCAGGACATTAACAAAGCCCCCAGCGACTGGGAGGGGGTCAGATTGCCATGACTTCAACATCATTAGCAGAGTAGTTGTACAACAAATGGAGAATATTTAGATGCTGGTTCTCTAGAAAATAGTCACAAATACCTGAATATCCATTTGATGCTTAGATTGAGTAAATCCAGTTGGAAAAGGCTGAAAGTAGCCTAAATGTTGTCTCCAGGTCAGCACAAGCATTTGAGATTCACAAAATTGAGTTGTGATTTGACCCAATTGTGATTACAGCCAGAAATAACAACAATGTGCTTTAGACAGGTTATTGTACAGCAGTTGTTTTTAATATTGCATCTTTCAAATTTCCCAAACAGAAGAAATTATGGATTGAAGTTGAGTTTTACTGGGGGGTAGGGGTGTGCGACTAACCAGCTTTTATGCTCTAAACCCAAACTGAATCTGTCATGATTATTCAGATCATATTATTCATATGATAGGAATCATATCCTTCGTTGTGATATGATGACTTGAATCTCCAGATTTGTAGTCATTATCAGCTTACTGTGAAGTGTTTGTGCTTTCCAGATGAAGGAATGGGTTAGAAATGAGTTAACTAACTCTTGGACATCATTTCCTTGCCTGTACCAGATATAGATTTCACGTCTGCGTCAGCCTATTTAATTTGCTGTCAGTGGTAGTTATTTCTTTATTACCTCCTTGGAGAATTTCTCCATTAATGAGCAAATTAAGACTTCTGGCTTCATACCGTTAAGAGTCTTTGACTTACTCTGTGAACTGCCTCTGAGCATGTTTAGCCATGTTGTCTGCTTAGCTGGATGTGGTTTCTACTTGGGTACCTACTCTGGAAAAAACCCATAAGCAGCATAATTTAAGGATTTAATTTTGATAACTATTCAAGCGGGTTAGCAAGTTCAACAGCCGCTCTCACACAGCATATAGGTACATATGGTCTATATTTTGGCATGCCTGAGCAGAGAGAGATCTTATGTTTGCTTGTCACATATGCAGTAACTCAGTAAGTTAGGGAAATATATTGAGATCTGTAGAAGAAATTTGAGGAAATGCCTGCTTAGTCTGACTGGGTGAGGGAAAGGGAGGGAAGGGTTAGAAAAACAAGAGTGAATCTACAAAGGCAAGTTGAATAGTTTCTGTTCCTATATTTAATCTGCCA
>NW_008824372.1:209805-235885 GCF_000699105.1 Pygoscelis adeliae
TCTTCCCTGCATGGTTCTTGCAATGCTTACTGTTGCCTATCAAGTTAATCCTATCAAGTCCAACCCATGAAACCACTTCACACCATGTTGCATCAGCCAGCCTTACTGTGTTATTTTATTTAGTTTGATCACTAATATAACCTGATTTGACTTGCTGGAGTGCAACATATGTCAACTGGAAAACAAAAAGGGAAATCTACTTGTTAAGTGCAGCTAAGACAAGCCTCTGTTTGCTTCTAAAACTAAGAAAAATGACTTAAGCCTATAGCAAATGTGGATACATAAAAGAAGTTGTCAGGAGACTCCCACAAAGAAAGATGTACTTTTATTTTTTGAAGTATCTTAAGTTTTTGTTGAAGATGGTGGTAAATCACTTGGGATTAAATATAATTTGTATTTAGTCTTAAAATCAACTACAGATTTGAGCAAGGACTTCAGGGTTATAGACACTGAATATTCCTCTGTCGACTCCACCAGGAACAGAAGGGGGTAGATGCTGAGCGCTCTGGAAATCTGCCCTGTAGTCAGTCTTGATATTTGGATCTTCAAGACTTTGTACGTTTATTCATCTTGTGATTCTGCTTTATTAACATTTTGTCAATAACTGTTCTGACTCTCTGCAAAATAAATCTTCTAAATTACAGAGCTCTGTTAAAGTGTTTTCAATTATACATTACACAAAAGCTAAGAGCTCACTGTTCTGTTCCCCTGCATGCTTATGCCTAACAAATCATGGGATCCGACGTGTCCTGGTTCAGATACTCTGCTATTTCTAAGGAGGAATGATGTAATGGGGTTACTAAAAAGGGAAATAATATAGATTTTCTTTAGTCATTGTGTCATAAAAAAAGTGTAAATCTGACCAGTTTGAAAAATCCAAATCGATTTATTGTGTTATGAAAATTTCTTAATATATTCTCTGTATTGCAGAATGCTGTAGCTTCCAAGTACCGTCCTTTGAAAATCAGAGCTGTTACTTGTAAAAAGACTTTCCTAAATTATCTAAAAGCATGAATATAGAAAACTGAAGGTGGCAAAAGATAATATCCCCCCCCCGCCCCAGATTTGGATCAGACATCTTGTATTTTAAGAAAAGGAAGCAAGGGAGAAATGTTTCCCTAGTGGTGATATCCATAAATTCTTGATGGGTTATGTGATACTTGAATGAAATAATTGCTTTGTTTTACCAAAAAAAAAAAAAATCATTGCTAGCTCAGTACACCATGTACTACATGGGCACAGCTCTGCGGCAAATTCTGTAGCCTGTAGAAAATGTCATTTGCAACTCTTCAATATTGGCTGTGGTAAAATACAATATGGTGAAGAGTAGCTGGTTCTGCAGTTATAAGGACAACGAGCGAGTGGCACGGGTGAACGTGCTGTGGGTCTCCTGAACACCTAATGCCCAACAGATGTGGCCCCCATGTTGACCTTCAGTAACTGAAAGTGTGGCTGCGTTAGCTTCGCTCCCGAGGTGCTCTGGGTGGTTAAGTGCTGTGGTTTAACCCGGCAGGCAGCTAAACACCACACAGCCATTCGCTCACAGCATCAGTTTTAATTTCTCAACTGTTTTGAATACAAGATTGTGGTTTTTCCATTACTTTGTTACTAGAAATAATTTTATAAGGTAGCTAGATTACATCTTGAATATTTTGAACTATTCATAATTTAGTTTGCAAGACTTCCAGATGAAATTTGAATTAACTGAAGTGATGAACAAGGATAATTTCTACCATGTAAGGATAATTTCTGTGGAGGGGGGAAGGAAAAAACCCAAACCCATCAAAAAAGTTATTAATTGCAAATTATTCATCCAGATTTAATGGAAAATGAATTTTTTTATATAGTAAGTAGAAAGTATATTAAGTTAGTTTTTAAAACTGTCTTATGGAAATTAATATAGAAATATGTTCTCAATGGAAAATTGTTATATTTCAAGAATACTATATTAAGAGAGTAATGAATACATTATGAAAATGGAATTGCATATTTTAAAGCAACTACCCAACTAATCATAAAATTCCTGTTGCAAATAGTAATTGGGAAAATATTTAGATTTATTTAAGTATAGAAATTGTAAAATGACAGGAAAGGTCGGAATCCACTGTAACAAAGAATAATTGACTGGCGGTTGACCCTTAGTATTCTATAAATAACTTTTAAGAAGTTATTTTTAAAGATAGCTCACGGAAGGTAGACAATACATTTTACTTGTGTTTAACACAGTCTGTGAGCTAAACTTCAGAGGTGAGAGAGGGATGAACTGGCACTTTACTTGAGAAAATGTCAGAGAACTGCCTTGACTGCAGCCTGCCCAACAGGAACACGTTTTGCCCTATTTAGATTTTAAGATCGTGTTTTCATGTTCAACTACCTTCTGTAAGATGGAGATAATTTTAAGCTACTGATTGCAATGAAGGGCCTGGCACAGAGTTAATGCTCTTCTGGCACCGAACCGGTGCTCACGTGGAGGTTTCAGTCTGCAGATGCTCCAAAACCTTCCATGAAACTGTGTTTGAATTTGGGGAAATTATGTATGATTTTCTGCCCTAATAGTTTAATTCCCTACTGGTGGGTGGTGTGGTGGGCAGATAAATAACCTTTGATTTTGGCTTAAATAGCTTTTTTAACAGATTCCTACAGAATCTGTTAAAAAAACCTATTTCACTTGCTTATGTAGGTTTATATACGCATTTCCTAAAACAGTTCTCTGCTTGTGGATGGCATCATTGGACATTTAAAAGCAAAAACAAAACCAGCAAGAGCTCTGAAATGTAACTGAGGCACTGTAACACTGTCCCTCCCTCACCCCCGTACTGCGGGAGGGGAAGTGAGGTGTTTTACTCATCGGTGTTCAGACCATTCGAAAGAAAAAGGAGGAAGGAAAATTAAAGATGCTTTTGAAAGCTACAGGGCAATTCAGAGCAGATCACCTTTGGTGCCTCTGCAGGTCCCAGTGGCGGGGAGGGATCGGGAGAATGGCTCTCGTACCCACGCTGCAGAAGGAATTAACTAAACCCTTTGAAGTCAGAGATGCACAGGCATTCATTGCAAATCTGCAAAACATCTTTGAAAGTCATAGCCTTGCTAGCTGCAGATGCTCTGCTTTGTTCTTTCAAAGAACAGATTGACCTCGGGTACTTGTTGCTTGAGATGACATCCCTCTGCCCTTGCAATAACTCATCCCTTGTATCAATGATAGCCCTTTTCATGACTTTTGATTATATTGCAGGAGGTACTAGCTGTTATGTTGTTGGGTTTTGGTATAATAAGACTTTTCACACTTTTAAATTCTCTTTGGTATTGAAAATTTTATTTTGGCTCATGAATTCAAAAGGTTTCTTTTTTAAGTTTTTCCTCCTTAACTAATATTTGCTGGCCAGGTGGGCTTAGAAGCTCCCACGGCAGTCGTGTCATCTAACGGAGGGCTTAAAGAATCTCTTGACTGCCCTCTTTACAAAGCTGGAGGTGTGTTTTATGTCAGCTGCTGTTTCTGAATGACACTTGAGTGTAACTCCGCATGGATCTCCCTGCAGCAGCCTGCTCTGGTTCTGTCGGGGATGAATCACAGCGAAGCTCTCAGTCAGAAGGACGAATGCTCATCTGCCAGCTGTAAAAGCCTGCCTGTCTGTAACGGGTACCGTGCCCCGGCAAGGCTGAGTCCTCCAGGTTATGAATTCAATAAAAACCCGGCATTTGCGTACCCTCGTGTAAAGGGGGTCGCGGTGCTTTTGGCACTCACTGTCTCAATGAAGTTGTTTCATGCAGAGAGCTGTTCTGCCCAGGCTGCTCAGGGACCAGCGCCCTTCAGCAGCATGCGGCCACCTGCTCCCCGGTTCGCGCCTCTGCCTTGCAGCTGACGTGCCTGAGAGCAGGTCTGAAGTCCCATCGCAAACACACAGAGAAGCCAGGACTCAGGGAGACCCGGCCCTCCCACTGATGATTTCTGCTGCACTGGGAAGCTTTGAATATTGATATTTTTTTTGTTGTTGTTGTTTTGTTTGTCGTACTTTGGCTACATCTCCATGAGTGGGTCACTCAGCACAGGAGAGGATCAGGAGATTAAATTCAGGAGTAGGTATTTACGCTGCATGCAGAATAGGGCTTTTCTGCAGACTACACACAGTTTGGCCCCAGGACTAAGCTTCAGATGTAGTTCAAAGCTGTCAGAAGGACCAAGAATTAGTTGGAGTCATAAACTTATCTGTATACTTTAATATGGTCCAAACTAATCTATTTTTTAGCACTTCTGGAATGAAGCTACTAATTTAATTTCTTCTTAAAGATGTCTAGTTGGTGTTCACCAAAACTGCCCTGTGAATTGCATTAATATCTGGTAATTGGGACTGATTAGAGGATTTGTTTCTAATCCATGCTGTCTCTCTAATTGCAACACTAATGTATATTCAGCCTCTACAGCTGACATTGAGATGCTGCTCTTGAAAGACAAGGCAAAATACTGTAATGGTTGCTGGGAATAGGTTGGGATTTCCTATGGACAAATTAAAACACTAGTTTTTGATATGACATCTCACAATATTAAAAAGGTTTAACAGAGGAATTGCACCTGTGCAGTTATATTAATAGTGATATTAAAAAGCACTTTTCCACACGTGGCTTATGCAATGATGCCGGTTTGCACACTGCATTGGCTTTTGTGAACCTACCCCTCAACGGGCACGTGAAGAATTTCTGTGGTCTATTCTCAAGTGGGATTTTCAGGCCCATGTAAATATGGGCTTGTAAACAAGATCATATAAGGGAATCTAGTCTTCAGCTAGCACTTTGCCAGCACGTGTGTGTTGCTATCCCACGTGGAGGGTCTTTCTTTTTCATTCTTTCTCCTTGTGACCTGTCCAGTGTAAGTCTCCTGGAGACTTGCTACCACGTGTGCTCTGTCACCCTTCATGTGCAACGTAAGGTCTGGTGGTGTGATGGCTATGAGGACAGAGGCACAGTGATTCTCATGGTGATTATCCCTAGCGCGGTTATTGCATGTAGCATCCAAGCCCGTGCTCCTTTTAAGTTTTCATATTTGCACATCTTGATGAGACCGATCACTTAACTTAGCACCTTTTCTCTCTTAGGGTCTGCTAATGTAACAACTGATGTTTTGAATCTTAAGACTGATTTGAGCCTGTCTACACTGGGTCTTGCTCATCACCAGAATTAAATACTGTTGTAGGACTGAGTTTGCCCATGTAGCATCACTTCATATTTCTCTTTTAATTTTAGACTAGAATTAGATATATATCTTCTTGAACTAAATTATTCAGCATTGCATCTCATGAATCTCAGCAGTGTGCACACTGTTATGCATGTTCTATGCTCTCATCTGAGAAATGCCTTAGCATTGTGTAATAGACAATTTAGGGAAAATACCCTTTGATTGGATATCTGTTGCTGAGAAGAGAGAACAGAGTAAATGCAGAGTAAAATACTTTTTTTTTTTTTCCCCTCAAGAACTGGGTATTTTTCATGATAAATTTAAATAATTCATGGAAATTTAATGCAGAGTTCTAATTAAAACTAATTAGAAGCACTCTGTTTTACCACATGTGATTTACCTCTGACCAGTTTCAGCTTCTTTATGAGATATTTTTATATGCATATTTTTGGCCTGTAATTAATGTAGATTTAAAAAATATTCACTTTATCTTTCTCTGGGTAAAGCTTAAAAAAAAAAAAGTAGTCTCTTTTCTCCGCACTGATTTAGGGCTCTGAATAAAAAAAAAAAAGCATTCAACTTGGTTAAAGGTTAGTGTCTTTAAAGTTTTTCACTTGGATCACTGGGATACCTCTGTAGTCCTCCAAGCATCTATTTCTGTATTTGTCCGTTGTGACATTATTTTGTTAAAACTAGGTTGAGTTAATAACCTCCCTAAAGCAAGCTAATTTGCTGAGCAGTACATCTTGACACATTTTTATTAGTAAAATCAACGCTTCAGGCTTGTTTGTTTGCATATTTTGGTCCTATTTGAAATACCAGTTTGCATGCTTGCTTGTCACTTGACCAAGTTATTTTCCGCATCTCTTGGAATACGTAATTCCAGCATTGAGGCTGTGGTTGGAGCTGATGAAGATGCACAAGCAGCCGCCCTGTCTGGCAGCAGCTTGGTTGTACTACAGGCAGTGCCGTCACCGCCTTGCGTCTTACCCTCCTCCTTCAAAGCCCTGCAGACAGAGGAAGACGCTGTGACGTGGGGTTGCGGGTTGGGTCCCTGCATGGGAAGACCGTGTCAGGGTGGCATTGCCTCTCCAGGGGCAGCGGTTGGCACCATGAGCTGACCTCTCCTCGGGTCCGCGCTGCTGGGGAGGGGTGTACGCAGCCCCCAGGAGCAGTCGCCTTGGGCTGGCATCTCCGGCGCGTGCGCTGTATTTGCAGGGCGTTACTGCTCAGTACTGGGCAACCACGGGCTGCTGGGAGAACATCCAGGCACAGAAAGCCTCGCAAAGGCACAGAGGCTCCCTTCTGCTGCGACCTCCCTGAGCCCGGGTGCCAACGTGGAAAACGTTTGTAAATGAAACGAGAATCAGGAGAACAATGAAGAAACAGGATGGAAATGGAAAAAACGTGTTTGCTCTGCCTCAAAGAATGCTAGAGATGCGGTTAGGTGAAACTAAACTCCCTGCAGAGTTTAACTTCTGCTCTGACCCGCTTAGATCCTGCTTTCCCAAACTTTTCCCTGCAGTTACCAGGGGACACTGTATCGATCCTCTTCTCCCCGCGTTAGGGTGCGGTACGGCTGGTCGCGCTGACGTAGTGGTGGCTCAGTCGGGACTTGACAGCATTTCAGGAGCTGCGTGAGATGGAAACTGCTCTCTGCGTGAGGTCTGAAAGTTTGCAAAATAGACTTTAATTCTGCAGCACGAAACACATGCGTGAGCGTACCGCTTTTTTCCCTCTAATATAACTGCAGTGTTAGCAGAGATTAGGTTTCTTTTTTTAAAGATGCAGCTTGTTTTCTCTATTCCTGGAACTTAACATTTGTGAATATTTTCTTTGTAAAAGTTTCACAAGCATTATGAATCTCCCCAAGTAATTTTTTCATAATTGTACATATTTTCAATAACTATTTATAAGTGTGGTACCAACACAGTGTTCTTCCATCCAGTTTCCTAAAAATACTACAGAAATAATCACGAAAGACTATAAAAAGAAGGGTAAAATTTTCTTCTATATGTGCAGCACTTTGGCTAGAAAATCTAAGTCTTGTGCTGTCTATTAAGCAAAAAAAAAGATCATTTAGCTGCTCAGTTAAAAGATGTTTTAATTGTTTTTTTTTCTTTAATGAATGTATGTGGCTATTACAGCCCTTAAATTGCGCTTAATAAATGCATGTTTCTTCATAGTGTGCATGACCCTGATTTAAATAAGTATTTAAACACTTTTAAGTTACTAAACAATCTTAGTGGTATGGTGAGATATTACAGAAATTATCTTTTGACGCTGTGCTTCAATGCCACATCAGGAGGGCAGTTGCCTGATTAAGACAGCATTGTATAGAATGAAAAAGACACCCAGTGCACAGCGGTGTCCCCACAGGTGGAGATGTCCCCTGCGGAGGAGTGGCCCTGTGCCAGCAGCAGCTCCTGGGAGCAGGGGCCGAAACGGGGCAGGGGTGAGGGCAGCCGAGCCGCCGGAGCAAGGAGCGGGCAGTTAACTCCCAGGGCACTGAGGTCTGCAGCTGAACTACTTGATTCTATGACACAGACCTGTTGAAGCGGGTCCAGAAGAGGGTCACAAAAATGATCAGGGGGGTGGAACACCTCTCCTGTGAAGAAAGGCTGAGAGAGTTGGGGTTGTTCAGCCTGGAGAGGAGAAGGCTCCAGGGAGACCTTATTGCAGCCTTTCAGTGCTTAAAGGGGGCTTGTAAGAAAGATGGGGACAAACTTTTTAGCAGGGCCTGTTGTGACAGGACAAGGGGGAATGGCTTTAAACTAAAAGAGGGTAGATTTAGACTAGATATAAGGAAGAAATTTTTTACGCTGAGGGTGGTGAAGCACTGACACAGGTTGCCCAGAGAGGTGGTGGATGCCCCATCCCTGGAAACATTCAAGGCCAGGCTGGACGGGGCTCTGAGCAACCTGATCTAGTTGAAGATGTCCCTGCCCACGGCAGGGGGGTTGGACTAGATGACCTTTAAAGGTCCCTTCCAACCCAAACTATTCTATGATTCTACTCCAAGGCACCAGTCAATGCCTGCGTTTTTGGAGAAGACTGTTTGGTTTTGGTGTTGCTGTTTTTATTGCTAGATACTCTCTAGGAGTCTAGCAGTAGCTTAAATTCTTAAGTTTGCTTAACTTCTTCTAAGCTCTGATAAACCCATTTAATGCATGTATTTATAGCCTAGTCTTCCTGGTAGCCCAGGATGAGCTCCAGTAAATTAGTTAGGTCTTTTTTACGCTTATAAAAATAACGTTCACTCGGTCAAAAAAAGAACCACACTGGGCAGGGTTTGCATCTCAAATCAGAGCAAATGATAAATACTCCTCCTGAACCTGGCCGAGCGGGGAGAGGAGCTCCCACGGCTGCTAACGTCCATAGGCAAACCTCTGCGGTCACAGGCTCCAGCTGACTGTAGGACGGGCTTGAAGAGAAAACTTAAAATACAACAGTGCTGCTTCTTGTAATTGGAGAATATTTTATCTGCAAGAGCCTAACGGCTGCAAATGCAGCTGCTTGGAAGACTTTTCTACGATGTTTTACATACACGGACACTCTTTATACTTGCCTTTTTTTTTTCTGATTTTGCATATTTTAACAGTTAAAATACACTAATAATATCTGACGTGACAGATAAATTTCACCACTTGCAAATGTTGGTTTCATTCTTTTGCTTGTCTGGGTTTGTTTGTTTGTTTTTTGTTTTTTGTTTTTTGTTTTTTTTTTTAATTCCCAAAGGTTAAGAAAACCAAACACAGAAGAGCTTAAAATAGAAGCTCCAAATGTATAGCTGGGGGCCGTGGGACTGAATTTTGCCAGGCTTCCACTACCTGCACTGTAATTCTGAGGGGTTGGGTGATATTATTTTTTTTTTTAATTATATTATTCAATTGTTTAGATATCAGCATTTTCTTTCATTTTAATAAGCAGTTACAAGTGCAAAAAGACAACCTTGCATTTAGCAGCTAATTTTTAATTTCACCTCATCAAAAAATCATTGTTCTGTTTTTCTTGGTTTGGATTTTTATGAGTTTATTTTGAACTATTGTAAAACCGAAAGGAGAGGAAGTTCCCAGGAAATCACTGTTATTGTACAGGTTCAGGCTGAACTTTTCCTCTTGCCCCGAACTGGTATCTCCAGTTAATTTTGAGAGACAATGGCGTTTTCGAAAGCTTTTGAAAGATGAGTTGAAGTTACTGCTGGTTTTTTGTACCCTGTGTTTGTGTTGATTGTACTGCTTCAGGGAACAGGGCTCTGAGGCAGAATTGGGAGAAATATCGAGCTAAAGTTGAGTAAAAGGCACCTCACCTCTCACAGGGGATTGGGACTATAGGAATGCTACCTGAACTCAAAGTGGGTAAAAGGAGCAAAATGTAGCCCTGTGACCCTTTTTCATTGCTGTCCCTGTATAGGAGGAGATACTTGCCCACTTTTCTCCTTTTTAACAATAACCTCCTGTAGAGTGTAAAATCCACTTACATTAAATGCAGGAGTATGTCATAGGATATATACTATAGTATGTATCTATACATATAGTTTACTATGACATACTAAACATAGGATATTCCTTTTTTCTTTTATTTAATAGCAGAATTTCATCAACATGTATTTTCCCCAGCATAAGACCGATGCCACTGAACAACAATAATCGAGTTTCATTGCTAGCAATAGAACAATGAGAATGTTCTATTAAGGTTATTCAAGCGTAATAACGCCTGCTAATAAGTTAGAAAAGGAAAAATAAGACTCTCATATAATATGTCTAATAGAACAAACGCCAGTGATGTCATGACTCTCATATAGTATGTCTAATAGAACACATGCCAGTGAAGTCATGAGTTTCTTATATTCTGTAAACTGTGGGGTTTTCCAGGATAAACGTTTTAGTTACACCATTGAACAGTGGAGCTAAAAATTAAAACAGCCTAGATTCAGAACATCACCGTGTAATTTTATTAAGAACAGATGGGTGGAAAACTCCTTTGAGCGCTATAGTAGCTGCCTGCCATTCACGGGATGGCAGCCGATAATGTACTTGATGGACTTTTGTGTCCATCTGTTAGTCGATCTATCCAATATTCCTTGGCTAAGGAAGCACTTCAAACTTGAAACTTCAAACAGCATAGCTAAATGCCAGAGATGTTTTGTAGTATTTATAGATTTTGCTAGTTCACACTTGAGAACATTTTCTGTGATTCATCAAGTGTTATCTTGATTTGTATCATTTACTAGGAGTATATCTTAATGACTGATTAAGGTATGCTATGTAGCTGTACCATTTGATATTCAGTGTTCTGATAAGACAATCTGAAATAACACCTACTGTGATTTATTTCCTTACTGACTGATTATCACATAGTAATTCATGTACCTCTTAAAGTATAGATTTTGCTTCAGGAGACTAAGAATTTTAGGAGGAAATGATCCTGGTCTTTTCAGAAAAGGGAAAGGGCAGGGGAAGCTCCAGGAGTTAACCTTCCTCTCCCCCAGTTTGTATTGGCATTGGGTGATTAGGGATGCTGTATGCTCCATGGAAAAGCTATTGATCTGGTTGTCAAATAAACCAGCCATCTTCAAAGAGAGAACACTTAATGGATTTTGGGGTTTGATCTTTATTTTTTCCTTATTTCCTGTTGCCTTATCTATACCTGATTGGGAAAAGTGCCTTGAAAAAAGAGCTTCATAACTTAGATTGAATCACTCATCCTCTAGCAAAGAATGTACTCTGCAGCTCCTCTGTGTATTAAACAAATAAATATAAAAGGTTTAACACTATTAGTGTGGTTACCAAGAAGTTAAAGCTTTACTTAAAGCAGTAAAAAGGATGTGAAGATTTAGTGCTGCTGTGCAGTGCATTAAATAACACCAAATTAACTCATAAAACATGTCAAGACCTGGTACTTCAGCCGCTCCATCTGTGTACAGCTGCCCCTGTAACCAGGCTGCCTACTGTGCTGATGATGAGGCTTTGCAGGCACCTTCAGAGAAAACGCCCAGTGGTGCAACATATTTGTGAAGAGACTTAGCTGAGCCAGAGATGGACTAACTTTAAAGCACATATTCCTTTTTTCTTTTATTTTTTTTTAATGACCTTACTATAAATGCAAGTGTCCGTTCTCCATGAAAAAGGTTCTTAAATCATGACTGGGGGAAGGAAAGAGCAGAAAACCATCGGGCTGCCAGTGTCGACTTGAGTTTTGCTATATAAATCTAACTTATCAGGAGGTTGTTAGACAGCAAAGTGATGTTTACTATGGCTAAACGGCTTTCTTAGGAGTAAGGTGTTTGGAAATTTTCACTGTATTGTTGTTTTTTCTAAAATATTTTTGGAATTTGAACAACATCATAACAAACTGACTTTTCTGTCCTCCCTGATCTAGTAATGTCTGATGGCTGTAGTAACCACAGCAAACATTTTATTGCAAAACTTATGCAGGTATTTTCACAGTATTTTTAGCTATTTTTAGTGGGAGAATAGGAGAAGGGATGCTGTATTTTTCTCTTACTCTTCTTTTATTACCTGCAATGATCCATCTCCTTTTCCTCCATTGCTCTCCTGCCTTTGCTCATGCTGCCTGTTCTTCGTTGTGCCATGGCTTCTGACTTCTGATTCACGAGCCTCTGCTGCACAGGTTCCTCCTAGCCCTTGTCTCCAGTATGCTCTCTCTTTCTTCCTAGGAAATGGACTAGAATATTTTCTTAGTCTCTCATCTGGTCTGAGAAAAGTTTTTACTTCTGTTTTGCTGAGTAACGTTAGCCATCGGTACAAGTGTTTGTGCAGGCTCCTCTGCTTTCCCAGCTGCACCTACAAGCATCTTGACTTGCCCTTGGCAATGAAAAGTTTGAAGAATGGCTCATGTATTGGAAATTCCCATGTTAGATGACAGGCTGGTGTCTGAAAGCAAATGGAAAGTACTCAACATTCATGTTTCACAGTTATGTATGAAACTCTACTCTAGGTGGGGGAAAAAGTGTTTGAATTATTTGGATGTAATTTCAAAATTGTAGGTGAGTACACTTGATCTCCATTTAAATGTGCCATCCAAACAGTGTGGCCTGCTCTGCAGAATAAAATGATGTTGAAGGGTGTTTGTGCTTCAGATAAGAGAAGCTGATTCATCAGAGTAATAAGAGTACTAATTACATACCTAACTGGAGGTTATTTTGTTCGGTCAACTATGACCACTTGTATGAACTCGTTCTCTTATATATAAATGTAAATTCTGTTGTCAAATAATCCAAAAATATTATTTGTGATGACAAATTTTATTTAGGGCCCAAGGAAGACTTCACAGAAGTTCTGAGTTCATGGCTTTCAATGTGTTGAGTATATCTGTAGTTGAGTAGACAAGCTGTGAAATATCTTTCAATGAGTTTCAAGATGGTTTGTTTCTTGTTGGAGTACAGCGGAGGTGGTCTGGATGACCTTCTGGCAGACCTTTCAGCTCCTGTATGGGAGCAGTATGCAAATTTGTCCCAGGAGATCACAACTCATAGAGTCTTAAAGAGCAGGGTAGTCAAGCTTTCACGGGAGTCTTGAGTTTGCCCAAGGCTTCATAGCTTCCTCTTTAAAATTCTGGAGCATAACTGTTTTTCTCCATGGGATGTCAGATCTTATTAATGTCGTATCTGAGCATCTTATTAAGAAAGTAATTCACTAATGTATCTGTGGTATCATAGCTATCCTCACAGTACCCTTGCAAGGCACTGGAAAAGTTAACATCATTTTGCAGCTGGGAAAACTGAGGTATGGAATAGAAAGGATAGATGAGAACAGGATTTTTGGTGGCAGTTATGCATCTGTGCCCAAAGTTGTGATTATGAAAATCCCACTCGGCTGCTGCCTGAATTCCTGAAGTAGCTTCTCCTTCAACCTCAGAGGTCCTTGTGTGTCTCAAGCTTTGCTTCTCCATGCCCTCAGGAAGGCATTGGTCAGTCTGGTCTGGGCATGGGACTTGGGCTGTGGGGCAGAGATGTTCCAGTTCTTGGAATGCCAGGCTTTAGGCACAGAGCAATGGGGACTTTCTCTTTTCCTAAGCCAGTGCAGCCAGCTGCCACACGGGTCTGAGCATGCTCTTGGTGATGATGCTGAGACAAGTCCTTCCTCTTGCCTGCATTGCCCACCTCCTTGGAGAGGACCAGACTCGAATGCTGCAGGGTCTCTGGTGCCAGTCTCTGGTGCCATTTGGAAACACAGGGCAGTTTCTGCTCGTTACATGAGTGTCTTGCTGTCCAGCACAAGTCTGACTCCTGTTTCGGGTATCTAAAGGCTAAACCCATGTAAGAAGTCTGTTGTCCCTGCTTGTGGCTGGGTGATCTTTGTTCCCTCTTTGTTTCAAGAAAAATGGGGTTCCATAGACAGGAATGATATTGCATTCGCATAGCATTGCAGTGTGGAAAACCAGTAAAAATATCAACTAATGTATTAAATTATTTCATAATCACAGCATCAAAGAAAATAGGATTGTCAAGGTCCTTTAAAAGTTATCTAGTTTATTTAACTTCGTATTTTATGGACTTCTGTTAGTTCTCAGACATCAAAGTCTTGAGAAAGATGAGGAAAAGCGTCACATGTAGATTTGGTAATTCTGTATGTCAGCTTTGGGGGAGCTGCAGGTAGAAGATGGCACTAGGCAGTTACTGCAGCCTAATTAAGACGTTTAGCTGTAGCAGGAAAAGCACAGTTAGGTAAGTACTTCATTGTGCCCACTCTATCGTTACGATCTATGGATTTTTTTTTTCTTCAAAAAAATAGTTGGCTGGTCACTTTGTTAGAAGGTTGTTCTAATTCACCCTTTTGCTCTAATTACACTAAAACTGCTCCTAACTGATAATTGTGTAGCTGCTTCTTAAACCAACCAACAAAAAACCCCTCCAGTGATGGGTTGTAGCCCTTGTTGCTCCAGAGCCTGACTGTCCTTACAGTTGGAGTACTTTGCGCAGTGCATAGTCTGATGTTTCTCATACTCTTCCTTCCATGGACATGGAGAGCTGTTTACTCCCTTTGTTGGTTTTTTTTGGCAGCCTTTTCCTACACACCATCTGTGATCCTCTTCCATTAACTACAAAAAGAGATGCCTGGGTGGAGAACCAGGGGAGGGTGGAGAAGGTGCATTTCCTTCCTTGCAGACAGGCTGCCCACCAGGGAGGATAAAAAACCGGACGGGGGACGTTCAGGCATCTTCTGACCACGTCATCAGTGATGGTCACAGAGTTTTAAATTAGAAGTTTGAACTTCTGGATCTGGGTATGAAGTGGTGGATTTGGCCTCTGGACGCAAAGTTTAGAGTCTGAACTTCTACCAGTATCATGGGCATTTTCGTGACGATACTAGGTGTGTAAAACTTCAGCTATCAGAGCCACCTGCAAGCTAGATGATTGCACATAAATTTCAAAATGCTGAAAAGGAATAAATGGTAGGCTTAGTATTGCTTCTGATGGAGCAGCTGAGAAGTCTGAATCCTTTTTTATCAGAGAATGAAAACTTGGTGAAATTGTCCAAAACGGATAAGGATGATTTATATAGTGAAACTTTTTTCTCTATCAATTAAAAAAAGTAATGCCTAAGTCTTTGAAATAGATGTTTCAATTGCTTTTGCATACCCTTGTCCTTATGATTAAAAGAGTACAAAAGTTGTTCGAATACATGGCAGAGGAACACGTCATTTGGAAATCTCTTGAATTTAAATTATTTTAGGAAGCACACAGATAATTTGAAAATGGAAAAAAAAAAAAATTCTTAGGCTGTTACCTCTACTATTTGTAGTTGTACAGCTTTTGGATACCAGCCTGATGATTCCTCAATAGCTCAATTCTGAGACATCTTCCATACTTTGATAAGTTTAATGCATTTGCTGTGTTCTATTATATTAAGACATTCCTTAGTCAAATTAACTCTGTTTTCCAACCTAAACATCTGGTTCATTATTCAGTGTAGAGGAATGTGTACATTTAAAATAAGGCTGTAATTTCCATCACTCCAGCAATTTGTGAGAGCCTCTGGATGTCATGCACAAGTGATCTACCGAAGGCTTGGATTTCACTTCTTTACATATATATTCTTAAGCAAAGCACAGCGAGGGGTAGTACATTTCAGTAGATCACAAAAAAACCCGACAAAATGACAGAAGACTTGAGTGCTTGAAGACTTACCTCTCTATCCAGCTGCATCAACTGGTCTCACAAAACATACCGCCTTTTCCTGCTAACTTCCCCTCACTGTATCTTTGTCGCAGCTACGGAAGTGCGAATACTCCATATGTTTTTGTATTCTTGTACAGTATTAAATTACTAATAAGGTCATAAAGAAACTAATGTTGTTATGAAATGATATTTTTCCCTTTAAAAAATGTACTCCTGTTTTCTCTTGACTTCCAAAGGAGATGTTGTATCAAATTATGGGATCAGCATATGCAATCCGATGGCTGAGTCATCAGTGGAAAGAGCACAGAGAGAAGAGTTGTGGTTTTCCATTACTTGCAGAAGATAAAATATGTTTTTCCTTCATATTACACAGGCAAAATTGCTCAAGTCCTCTTATACTTGGCATTTTGAATTAGCTGCTTTAGTGATGATTCTTTCCTGAATCTTCTGAGGCAAGGTGGGCCACCAAGCTGCTGGTTTGATTTTTAGATGATGGTAGCTATGAACACTTAAACTCTTTTTCCTACCTGTATTTTTAGTTCCTGTAGAGCATCCTAATTTTATGCGACAGCAGCCCATTCTGGCAGCGTGGGTGCCTGCTCACCCGCGGCTGGTCCAGCGTCACTGCCTGGCCCTGCTGCGCTTGCTCACGTACCGTGTTTTTGAAAAGGTAGGCGGGAACATAGCTCTTTCCAATTGGTTTCCTGACCAGTTGATGTTTAACACAGACTTCATTCTGTGTTTAAAAGTATTATATCTGGTTATAAGTTAATTTACTTTGAAAAGCACCTAGAGGTAGTATTTGTTATAGTACACAAGAGTTGGAATCAGTAAAGTGTAATAATGGAAAAAATTGTGCAGAAGTTGATGAAGATAGAGCGTCAAACAATCTTGTATAGATTCATTGAACAATGACCAGAACCGATATCCAAAATCTTTGCTGGTTGGATAGTTATTGAAAAATTAGTCCCTGCATTTAAGGAAAACCAAGATTTGAAATTAAACAGACCAAAATGCCTTAGTTGTTTACAACTGGTTTTTTGTTTAGGTTTATTCCCTGCCTGCTTCTGTACAATGTCATAACAGGAGAGCTGGCTGTAATTGAAAGTGAAACCAAAAAAATAAGAAAACAACCCAAGTTGCTTGTAACAGTATGAGGGTGTGAAATGACTGGGCAGCAAAAACCAAACCACAAAAAACTCCCTTGCATGACCACAAAGATTAGCTTAAATACCGTGCAGATTTTGAGCCTGCCCTGCAGTGGGTTAGCTTATTGAACAAATTTCAAATTCATTCCATTTTCAGTAATTATCTGAGGTCAGTAATATGGACTGTGAATTTACAGCTAGTGTAATGCAAAATTACTATCACAGTGTACAGTTCGCTGACGGCTCTTTCCAGTGCACAGCCCCCGGTTGTCTTTGCGTAGGAGCATGGACATGGATACAGAGGTGAGATCGAAGAGGGTGTTGCTGCTCAGAAATGATGTTTAGTGGTTTGTCCCACTCCCACAGGCAATTATATACTAAATATTAATGTGCTTCTAGCTTCAATCAGTTCAATTCCCCTGGTTTGAAATTGAATGGAAAGAAGGATAAATTATTTGAAAATTGAAGACACTTACCTATGACATCTAATTAGTGTAAAGGGACTTCTGATCCATGAAATTCCCAGTGCAGCATAAATGTATCTAACCCTCATCAATAAGGCCATCCATCAGCTCATATACTTTTTTCTATTACCAGAAGTTTATCCTCAGATCTAGTGAAGGCCGCTCATAAATTCATTTTAAAGGTATGTTGTTTGGAGAGGATATTATATAGTATAATTCCAAGCTCAAAATCAAGCTGTGATAACAGCTCTATAACAGCTCTCTATCTGACATACCAAGCTTTCAATCACACTTTATCACTGTTACGGATGTCAGTAAAGGAACAGGTTTTTCCCAGAAACAATATAGATAAGCAAAGGTGGCTGAGAATGTGCGAAGAGTAATTTAGAGAGGAAAGCAGGTCTGGTAGACATTTTCATTTCAGTATCCTTTGTGAGAAAAAGCACAGGAAAAAAAAAAATCTTATATTTAAAAATGACTTTGGATAATTCAATAAGATGATTCTCTAACCCATATTTGTCTGCTCCAAAGTAGAAATAAAGGAATTAATGCTTTGTCAGTCAGTCACATAGAACCGTGTATCAAAGAGCAGCTGCAAGCGCCTACGAAAGCTGCTACGGGGAAAGCGAAAGCTCCTTCACTTTCCATTAAGGTAAAGGGGATGCCCGCTCGTCTGCACTGAAACCTGGGTCTCAAAGGAAAAGCAGTGAAGGATTTTATTAAGCTGGACTGACCCTTGTAATCACACGGGCTGTACTCACTGATCACTAACCTGGACTGACCCTCCTAGTCGCAGCTGCTGAACTGGGAAAGTTATTTCTTGCTTTACATTTTCTCTGCGTCTACAGAAAAAGTTTGTGGGTGCTGAAGTTTGGAAAGGGACAAGGAAATATATTCGCCCTTATTTTTTGTTTTGTTAGAAATACAACTTTGAACTTTTAAAGTTTTTTACCTATATAGACTTAAAACAGTTTCTTTGGCCTTTTTTTTTTTTTCCTAATCTTGAACTCAAATTTGAAATAATTTAAAACAACAAAAAGGCTTTACTGCAAAACCACTAAAACAATGATTTGGCTTCTCCAAAATTGTCCATGTTCCTTTCCCCCACCACCATTTTATTTTTTGGATGTTTTCAAATTTGTCTGCTTGATTATTGGGAACTAGTAACGTTAAAAGATACACACTTCTGAAATGATGCTTTTTGCGAAGAATGTTAAACATAAGTCTCAATGAATTCTGTGTGCTTACTGTACTTTGCACAGCAGAAGGAAATATAGCTGATAATGTTTTCTTTACGTTAAATAGTTCAGGAGGTGACACTGCTCGGGCGCTCGCAGACAGGCTGCTGTCTCACCTGGGACGTAGCAGGGACTGCCAACGTTGTTTCCCCTCTTCTGCAGAAAAAACGGTACCTCCAAAACGTGGTATATCATTTAAGCAAACTCACTGACATTTCTGAAGTTCTTGTCAGCCTGTGATCTGCTTTCTTACTTAAAAGACCTCTGTGTCTTCCAGATGTGGTTATTCAGTGATGCAGTCTGTTTCTTAATGGTAGGCAGCGTTGCTTACATGCTTCAGCTTTTATTGTGTGATTCTTCATTTTGTGGGAAGAAGAAACTTTATTGGGCTTGTACCACTTCATGCTATATTTAAATTTGGTCTTGTGAGATACTTCTTCAGAAATTGTGTTGTACTTGGATTAAAAACAATCACTCTGAAAATAGTCTATATTACTGAAAAGTGAATGCAAACACTATTTCTTGTTTTGTGTTTGTTTTTTTTTTTTAATTGGAGTCTGAGGACTGGTTAGCTCTAACTCCAATATCTTAGAATTGCAGTGTGGTAAGGTTGTCCTCTTACAGACGTAGGAAAAATATAACTTTTGGAAATGTATGAATTCATTGGGAAAAGAAGTCGTGAAATTTTTCTAATAGACCACAGAAATTCCCATATACGTGGCAGAAAATGAGGCAAAAGGACATCACCATCCAGGGCTTAATGGTGGTAGATGTCATGACTCGAGCCACAGGCTTCACCAGGAATCTGTATTCAGACCTGGTTTTCAACTAAAAAGGGGGGAAAAACCGCCAAACCTCTACAAC
Organism: Pygoscelis adeliae; assembly: GCF_000699105.1. Lineage (NCBI taxonomy): Eukaryota > Metazoa > Chordata > Aves > Sphenisciformes > Spheniscidae > Pygoscelis > Pygoscelis adeliae. The sequence goes on from NW_008824372.1 coordinate 228,831, forward strand.
CAAATGTACCTTGCTTAATACTCCAGTATTCCTGGTGCACTAAAACCTCTCTAATGAGAAATTAAGAAGGCAGCAGACCACGGAAGTGAGAAAAATTTGATTTATGCCTCAGGAGGGAGTGGGTCAATAGTCCTAGGCTGAACACAAGGTTGAAATATGAAACCATCACGTTAGCGTCCATCACAGCAGACCTGTGGTCGTTCTTGAGAAAGGGGCCTGCCAATACACTCCCTGTTCCTTGGAATTTATTAATAAGAAAAAGAAAAATTACAAATCACATCTTGGGGGAAAAATAAAAGCAGAATTGGTTTCATAGCCTGAATCAATGAGCAGCATTACTAGGCTACCTGTTTCAAAACCGAGACTGCTTTACGGTTAACACGTATTTGCACAGAATCATATCAAAGTACATTTCAGGAGAAATAGGACTTCTGTATAATTTAAACAGGCAGCTTTCCTTGGACTTAAATAGGAATTGAATAATGCCATAGGCTCTCTTATATTCATACATGATTTAAGAATTATTAAGATAGATTACCACCCTTACAAATGCTCGTAATAGAGGGATAGAGGCACCCAAGTCACAAGAGTAATCTTCTGTTGCACACAAAGCTCTGTAATTGATTTCTAATTGTTGATGATAACAGAATTCCTTTTATACAGTAGCAACAAATGTTAGGGGATAATTTATATTCATGGATGATAATTACCAAAACCAGGTGCTATAATCTGTTTAAAAACCTTTGTGCTTTACAGAATGTAGAATACTCTCGAAGTGCTTGAATGTGGTCTTCTCTTGATCGTGCAGAGGTCAGAGCCAGCAGCTATTGCTTCAACATCATTTCAGAAAGGTACAGGAAAACTCCCAGCAAAAGGCAACTGAGCTTTAGTAGGACTTCAGCACGTCCAGGCCAATGGTCTAGACCGGCCACTCATTCTGTGCCTTACTTTACAGGCAGTACCTCCTAGCGCTTTAGTACGGTTGAACCATAATTCTCAAATTACACTGCTTTTCATATTGGATTAGGTTTTAGGGGTACATGTTGTGTATTCACCTGACCTGACGGCTGAAAATTTAATTGCTGATAAGGGTATTTTGGTTTTGTGTTTTTTAAGCTCACATACTACAGGACTTTAAGCCACAGTAGTACAGGATTGTTCATCAGGCTGTACCCTAGGCTGTGTTGTCTTTCTGGGCAACAACCTTGGGACAGCCAGCAGCGTGGACAGGAGCCAGTTCCATCTTCTTCTTTCTTCCACTGTAAGTGGGATTTTATAGAGCAGAATGATGATGCTGATTTTTTTTTTTCATTTTTCTGCTTACTATATGGAAAAAACCTATTGTTTCGCTGTAGAAAAGCTTGTGATTCTGAGAACTTGCAGAAATCTTTAATCCTTTCCATGAAGGACAAAGCTGGATGAAAGGAGGAGAGGGAAAAGGGCAATGCCCACCGCCCACGCCGAGGGCAGAGCAGGAACCGAAATGGGCTGATCAAGACGGGGAGAGAAGGGAAAACAGGGTGGATCTTAGAGCTGCTTTGAGTTGAGAACTGGGATCAGAAAGAAGAGGGTTGGTCCAGCACCATTAAAGTCGGAGGAGGCTCATATGGAAATGGAGAGCTGGTGGCGGTGCTGGGGGCATCCCCGCGGGGGCTTTCGCCACCTCCCCGCTTTGCTCTGCGGGGTTCTTTTTAAACTGGACACGGGGGAGGAATTTTCCTGTAACATACCTTCCAGCTGGGTGTGGGAGGTGTTTAACTTTATCGCCATCTGCTAAGGAGGTGTTAGAGAACAGAGAGGGCTTTTTCCCTGTTCTGTTTCAAGAAAGGAAAAAAAGGAATTTGTGTGTGTTTCTGTGTCAGTTTGCAGCTTACAGTAATAATGGCAAAACCCCATATAACAGCTGAAGAAGTTTTCACGTACACTTGTGTAGAAATTTGAAATAATTATTATAGTCAATTATTTTAAATGTTATTGTAATAACATTTTTTTTCTCCTAGAGCAATACTCTATTACAGCCAAAATGAATAAAGAGTTAACAGTCAATTCTGTGCTCCTATACTAATAATTTATTATTCTTATCATTACTATTATTATTACTTTGAATTGACATTGTTGGGCCACTGCATAAAGGAAATTGGAAGCAATCAGTCAGTGGCTGTAGTGTACTTGCTTTTCACATGTAGCTGAGATAAAGGCTCCAGCACCCTACTGACAACAGAAGATAATTTAGGTCAGGGCAACCCTGTTATACAGTTCAATTTACTTGCGTTGCTCTGATCCTCCTGCCTCTGATGACTTGAAATGAAGGAACGACAACCATTTTTAATAGTGCTCATTGTGGAAGTGCTTTCACAAATGTAACAAGGTATTACAGCGAAGTGGTTCATCATTTCCTTACGGCACTCATGGCCACGCACACCAACCCCATTGTGCCTCTGGTCACCCTCCTCCGCTGAAACCAGCGGGGTCCCATGCACAAATCTCCACAGAAAAGTGATGGTGGGCTGAGGAGCAATTCCTCTTTCAAAGCATGGGCATGAGAAAGTTATATTTCTGAACATGCTTACAGAAGATTCGTATTTCCTTCCATGGCTAACGGAGCCTGTTAGCTCACCAAATGGCTAAGAGTATATTCTATGAACGAATACATAATATACTCCGTGTTTATTTGTCTGTAACTGATCTCTGAAAATCAGGTCACTGAGTCTAGTCAAAACTTCATTCTAAACCATTTTTGGTTTGTCTTTATGCTTTTGTGTAAATCTGCAATTCTTTATATAGGACAATATGGTGAAAATTATTTCCAACTCAGTAAATCACTAATATTTGAAATTATTTTTTGTGGTTTTACTAAGACTTGATTCAGCAAACCTTTCTGTAGTTGCTGGAGCATGGACTGAGATCAACAGATGTTTAACCTTATTATCATCTGTCTGTACTTGGGCAAATGTATTTCACTATTATTTATCTTTGAGTACATACATAATGGAAGAATATGCTTTTTCTGAAAGAACATATAAAATACTACATCGCTGTGTTCGCATTTCAAGATAAATATTTCACTGAAATGCATCACTTCATGATGCTAATCTCCCCTGGCTCAATCCTGCTTGCAACGGGCTCCTGTTTCAGATGCAGCCTGGAGGCTGGGGATCAGCACGCTTGGAAGCAGCAGCGTGTCACAATCTGAGTAGCCTAAATGACATCATTATTTCAAGCTTCTGCACCTTTGAATGACTGCAATAGCTGAATTGCCATGTGTCCTCAGGTTTCCCAGCCTGATAAGGTACTGACTTGCAAATACTTATTGATGCAAGTAATTGTGTGGGACTTCAATGCATAGACATGCATTTTCTTTACAAACTTAGTAAAAACTCTGCTGTTTAAGTTGTTAGAGTACTGCAGCTGTTTTAATCCCTTTGGAAAGACGCGTGGTCCCATCCTTACCACTTAATGCTGCTGAGGGAAAAGCTGAATCATGTGCCTGATATGCATCAGTCAGTTTTCTGCAGTGGTGTTATAGTCTGAGGGTTTTGTGTGTCAGTAGGTGTCAGCATTCAGTTACTGTGTAATTGAGCAGCCTGATTGAATACTCATGGCAACACGCCTGCAGAATTAATGCCAAGTACTCCACAAACTGTGCTTTAGGATAGGATTATTCAACCAGAAGTTTCTCAATACACAAAGGGGAAAAAATACTTAAAATTCTATTCACTGTCCAAAAACCTTATTTTGTCACTGAAAATAATGATCTGCTACTTCATGGTTTGATAACACAGAGTGCAAACGTAAACACCTATCTGTGCTGGCTGGCTTGTGTTTGGATTGGGTTCCACCTCCCTTTCTAATCGTGTTACAACCTTCGTTTGCTCTCCAAGCTTGTAAATCTAGTTTTGAGTTTTGTTGATGGGTTAGGATTAACTACGGTGTATGCCATAAGGGCTAGCTTGCCTGGGGATGCTGCAATCCTATTAGGGTAATGAGGATACTCCTAGAAGGGTTTTCAGAGACGTTTCTGAGCAGACATTAGCTGGGAAAGTGGAGTGGTAGGACTATCGCTCTCCTTTCTGCTGCCTACTCATTTTCAGGAAAGATGCTTTGAGGAAGGGAAGTTCTACGGCTCTTCTGTAACGCAGAGCTTCAGTTTTGGCCCATTTGTGCAAGAAAATCATGTGGTAACATAATGAATCTGGAAATGGCACAGATTACAGTCTAAGTACCACTGAAAAGTAAAGTAATGCATAGAAGCTCTTCTGTACAAATGCATACAATGTGACCTGGGTTTTTAAAGGTGCTATGGTTGTTAATACTCTTAAATTATCACCCCGACTCTGCGCGTGTAACTGCACATGACCAGTCCTTGGTAAATGCTCCAGCCATGAACCAGGACCCACCTCTTCACACAGATCGCAGTTGGTTGGAACTGATTAATTTGCTCTGTGTAATTGGCTTTGTGAGGAGCAGAGAACTCCTCCAAACTAAGATCCAGTGCAGCTACTTTCATATCAACCCTCATACTGTTTTCTCCAGCAGAAGCAGAGATTTAAGTTAAATCAGAAAGGCTCAGATATGCTTATACTTTCTATTTCTTCCATCTTCTCTCTTCCCATCCGCTGTAACTGCTGACATCAGTTGAAACAGCAAGAAGTAATACTTTTTTCACAGACCTAGTCTGCAAATGACATTGGATTTATAAACCTGAAGGGGGCTTGCTTGCCTTCCCAGACTTGCAATCACAGAAAAATTTCACGTCGGCTGCAAAATGCAACTGTAAGAGAAATGTGTTACATTCTCCAGCGAGCACAGAGGACAGTGAAGCGATCAAACGGCTCTCAATGGTGTCTGAGTCCTCTGCTTGACATTAGGAGCAGATTAGATCTTAGATCTCATGTCAGGCAGCAGCAGTGCCCAAGGCAATGTCTCTCCAGCTTTATGGTTTATGGTCCAATTCAGTCAATTAAGGATCTTTTTGTATCTTGTCTTAGCGAAGGGTCCTGGACTAGGAATCACTTTATGCCCCATTTATTTCCAGTGATAAGGTGGCTTCGCACATTGACAAATTTCAGCCTTGAGGGATTATCCGAAGTATATCATTTGCCCTTGCCATCACAGCCCCTTCCCTGCCGAGCCGGGGAAGGAGCTGTGGACTCGTCTCTGCTTCCTCAGTGGCCACGGACCACTGTTCCCATGCTGCTTCATGAAACATAACTGTCCGGTAATGAACCTCTTCTTCTGACTGTGCCTTTGATGCTGGGGACACGACACGTCCTAGTCAGCAGTGTGCCGCGCTGGTGCGAGAAGGTAGGGTGTCACCTGCCGGTTCCGATGTGTGACCCTGCCTGTGTGTCCCCCTTGCTTCATCAACCTGAGTCTCTCAAATAATTATTTTGTAAGGTAGTTAAAATCTAAGGGCAAAAATTATTGTTAACCATGCAGCAGTGGAGATGGCAGTACAGAGGTTTTTATGATTGTTACTGATTTACAATATTGGTGAAGGAAAAATAATTACCAGCTATTCATCAAGCATTCCTTTTAACCATCATGCTGCAAGAATACAGCTAGTGCTGGCAACTAATCTCCTTGTAGGCTTTTGTGAAAAATGCACTATTATCCCCTTTATTTCACCCATTCAGCTTGTTTCTAGCTCATTTTGCGTTGCTATTTCTCTAAAGAATACCAATTCTGCTTCATGACTCCATCCCTTCCTGGCTGACACATTGATCCTTCCTCAGGAGGCTCCATACTGTGTTCTTCTGCGGTTCAGTATTATATTCTAACCTCAGTATAATGATTTCATTTAAAACACTAAGACTTTCGTATCCTACAAGTTTGAAATATGCTGCATTTTGCGGTGGTGCTGTCTGCATTCAGCAGCCCAACGCAAGCAGAAGCAAGTCAGGAACATTTGCAGTATGAAGCGGCATGTTTTAATGGAATCGTTATTTTCAGGAGGGATCATAACAGTGGTGCATCTTGCAGCATCTGGACTTTTCAACCGAATTCTCTTTCTTAAATACTCTCAGAGGAAGAGGAGAGAAGCTTTCTGTGAGTGCAGAAATGGAAGTGGTACTGGGTAGGGGTGTTTGTCAGATTCAAGAGGCTTTGTGCCCCAGGTTAGGTATGTGGCACTGTGAATTGTGCTATAATGACTGAGATAGAAACAGTTGGTAATCCCTGACCGAGGACCAGCTGTTTGTGCCATGATATGGCTGCAGATGACAACATACATCTCCCGAACCTCTCATCGGTGTGCACTCTTAGGCAAAGCAGATGAAGTTAGGACACTGTAAGGGGCCGCTGGCATGTAGCCAGGGTTCAAAATACAACCCCAGGGCCCAGAAGCTTGGGAAGAGAAAAAAAGTGATTAAAAAAGTGTTGGGAGTTTTTTGTTTTGGGATCCACTAGTAGTTGGAAGAAAGTCTACTGTATGGGTGTTGATCTTTCTACAGTTCTTAAGGTGATGTGAAAGCTTTTCCTGGAAGGCTCCTCAGCCATGTCTTCTGATAAAGATGGGAACACTTTTAGTTACCGTTCACTTTAGGTAAAAATCTACCTATCTGCAGATTTGGCAAACACTTTGTGAGTAGACTGTCTACCAAACAACAAATAAAAACAAAATCATGTGTTACTGAACACGAAAAAGTAGAATCTCTGAAAGATAATGTGTTTTAGGATTGGATTACAAAATATTTTCAGTCCCAAATTAAGTTGTTTTATTTATGCATTTGATTTGGATTCGCAACTGAACCAAACAAGTGGTTTTGTTATGTTTTGGGTTTTTTTTTCTTTCTCCCTTATTTTCACACCGCGAGAACTAGGAAGTGCGCTGGGTTCACACAGGCTGTCTGCTCTCGCTGGGTGATGCCTACCTGGGCTTACCCTCCTTAGAGAGGTGGATTCCACCTTTGAGAATGACAACCACTGACCTTCAAAGTAGTAGCAAATGGAAATAAGCCTTAGTTATAACCATCTTCACAGAATTAGAGAGAGAAGTTGCTGGTGTGTTTTCTTCTCGATAACCCCAGAAGCGCTATGGCCGTCTCACAGTGGTG
>NW_008824372.1:236395-279917 GCF_000699105.1 Pygoscelis adeliae
CTTTCCCTGTATTCCTTAAAACACATCACTTCTATGATACGCTGGCAGAGTCAAAAGAAAAATAAACAGGGAACCTGCCTTAGACCCAGAGGTGACATGAACTCTTCTGCACCATAATACCTTGACTCTACTGATATTTACTCTTTTCTTCCCTCCTTTTGTGCTTGGTTGTTGATGTTAATTTTTGTGCCTGTACTAACCTTGCATAAATTCTGATGATGCCTAGGGTCAATACTTCTGCATTGTTATTTAATCCTATTTTCCTCCTTTCCGTAAGCAGTTTACCAGCACATGATGATTTGATTTTCCTGGCACCCCACTTACTTTTCACTTTTCTTTATCAGTTGATTTACTGCCCCGAGACGGAAGATGAATAGTTTGCACTCTGTATTCTTAAATCAAGATGGAATGGAAAAGACTGGTTTAATCATATTTTATTCCAACCTCACTTATCTGTATCACCTATTGCTTAGCCTTGTCAGGAGTGATATGTCTGCAATATCCTATCTTTGCTGTTTGCTCACCACACTACCACAACTTTTGCTTATTCATGATTCCAGCATTGTTTTGTAACAAAGATGTGTGAAAAGCTCTCTGAGCAGCTCATCGCCGATTCCAATGGTTTAAACAATGAGACCGAGTTTAGTCGGGAATAGCAATTCAATAATGGTTTATATTTCCATTTAAACCTCACCGTATTTTGAATATGAACTGTAAGCTAGGTCTTAGTTCAGCATGACGTTTACACACATTCTTAACATTAAACTTATATGTAGCTGGAAAGCTTGAAATATATTTTACCTGAAGTAGTGTCCAACGTACCTGAAGAAGTAAATTCCAGTACCCGTTGGACGAATGGTTATTTTAGCATGGGCTTATGTATCTTGTCAAATCTGGGTCTGAATGCAAAAAGTGGTTTTGCATTTCTGATTTGAGTTTGATTCACATTGGATTCTAAAGCAGAAATTAAAGCAACTTAATTAAAATATATGTGTATATATACATATATATTTAAAACATCTTTTTTAGGTGATGTAGTGTTTTTGTCTTAAATGAAAACAAATGTTTGGACCTGTTTTTCAGTGGACTTTGAATTTCATGGTTCAAGCTTCAGGGATACACCTCCCTAATGTTTTGGATAATGCGTCCGGAAACAAGTGATCCATTCATTTCATGGTCAAAAATACACCATTAAAACTATTTCAGTGTACCTTGACAATGCAAAATGTTTTAGATCTCAAAATACTACAGGGTGAAAAATGTAGGTTTGAAAATTAAATAATCAGATGCATAAGTTTCTCACTGTCCATAATGATATAAACATCTATAGAGCATTCAAATTACTTTTCATCAAAAGAAAACCTCTGATGGAGCAGACAGTAACAGGATGTTTTTTTGTTGCTTTTTTCTTGAACTGTATTTGAGCTGACATGATGTGTGTACAGGAGCTGACTTTTAAATGGAGTTAGGTTTTCAACCTGAAGCACACTGAAGCCTTCTGCTCTGCTGTACTGATCTCTGCTTTTAGCGATAAAGCAATTAAAGATATCCTTTATTTGATCAACTAGAGAGCACCATTGGTGTAATTTTCATTTTACTTCTTGCCTGTTGTTGGAATACAAAATTATTTATAATGGCTGGAGCAATACTGCATGTGGCTTTGAAGAGTTTATTCAGAATTTTCCATTTCTTTCACTGGAGTGTAGCTGCATAAATGATACCACGTGTTTTTTAACTTGTTTGCTATTTTATTGGCTGTGAATCAAGCAACAGAACAGCTTTTGTGTTCAACTTCAAAGGCTTAGACTCAAGACCAGGTTCTACATCATCACTGAATGCTGTGGCCCCTTTGAAGGGTCTAAGCTAAATTTAATTATATCTTTTACAAGGCTAGAGCTAAAACCACAGTCCTGGCTGAGTAAGGCTTTTCAAAGTTATGCAGTTCACTGTTTTCTTTTTTTTTTTAATAACTTTATAATATATTTACAGCTTTCTCCACAATCCAGTTAACAACCACTTTTTTATTTTGACCACTCATGGTGTTGTTATGTACCAGTTCCTTTTCAGCAGCCAAAGGAAATTATTATAGTCCAGAATACTGCACTATAGAGAGAAAATACAACTTTCAGTTCAGTCAGGCTAATTGAATTATTGGCCACCTCAGCCTGTGAGCTATTGTGCGATTCATGCTGAACCACCGTGGGACGGCTGGAGAGGCGGGCTGAAGGATGCATGTGCTCTGAGCAGCTCATACTAACTTTAACCAGCAAGTGCAAAAGCGTGTTTGTTTTAAAAGTCTTAGCTTGCCCAATCAATAACACCTCCTCCCCTTATTTTTTTCGTTCTTAAGCTTTATTCAGTCTGAACTTGTTTTTAAAGCCGCGGGGATCGCTGAAGCTGTAATCTGCTACTCCAGTTACCCATGGCAGTACCAGTACTTCGCTATGTTTCACCACTCAAAGCCAGTTAGTGAAACCTAAGGTTTTTCCCTCCACACAAATAAGTTAAAAGGTTAGAATAGGTACCTAGCAATCCCTTGCAACCTTTGGGAAAGGTGCCATGGGATATTTAGAGACAAGAGTTCACGAGCCCAGTTTGCAGGTGGGTGGTTGAAGCGATGGGCGGTGCAGAGGTCAGACCATCCAAAGCTCAGACTTCTCTGCTCAGGGGAGAGGAGCAACCGAGACTAATGCTTTTGTTCAGGAGAAGCTGAGGCTCCTTGGTGGAATGGGTAGCTTGTGTACTCCGTGTCTAGTCAATGTAGTGCATAAGAGCAGCCTGACTTCCTTTGAAAGCACTAGGACATCGGGAGCTGGAACTGCTGAATGCCGCCTGTGTTACGCTGAAGCAAGACCTGCTCTAAAACTCAGGAAATCAATAGGCTTTTCATGGTGTCCTTAACTCTCGCTATGTTATTAAATTGCTATTCTTGTATTGCCGTTTTTCTTACTATATTTGTTATTTTTAAGATTGATGCAGCTGCAGAGTCATGTCTTACTTGGGTATCACTGAGATCCCACTGAGTGTTTAAAGACGGCATTCATCCTTTTGAGCCTAACTTTGCCTTGGCTTTCTTGGTTGATAAATGAAAGAAACGTCCTCCAGTGATGCCTGTCTTTCTCCATCAGTTATGGACTATCAGCCAGACAATGCTTCAGCAGCTACTATTGAGGTGAAAAATACCCTCCCTGTCTAAAAGGACATATCCGTAAGAAAAAAAAAAAATAATGGTGGAGGCTGTAGGTGGCCCTACGAGTTATTCTGCCCTGTGAAGAAATCTTCCTAACTTGCATCTATTGCAGTCATTCTTGCTTTCTTCTTTGTCAAAAAAGCAACTTTAGCTGGAGGATCCATTGCTGTTTTGTGCTTGCTGTCTTCGGAAATAATAGAGGAATTATGGAAACTTCAGTTAGGAAAATGGTAGTTTTGAACAGAATCCCTTTGGTTCAGTTTCTTCCAGAACACACTTAAAGAATGCATAGAAATCATTTTCAGTGCTAAGGCTCGAATTGTCTTGTTAGGTTGTCACTTTTGAGTGAAGAAATGGATTGACGATTTTTTTTTTTCTTCTTTCACATTGATATCCAAGTTTCTTGTGTCAGTCTGATTTGACAGAAACTGGGATCTGTCTTTTATTATTTTTAGAATACTGACAGCTCAGTGTCTTTGTCACATAGGGGAAAGCTTTACACACTTCTGACAGGGATTACCCTGTTTAACATTTTCTTTTCCCTGCATTTCTCTTGGATGCAATACAAAGTTGACTCCAAAGTGAATGGATCCCGGTTAAGACGTACAGAACTTTAATACATGTATTAACTAAATTATCAATCTGTGATTTCTGGAGTTCAGGCACTGCGTCCCTGACTTTCCACCAGCTCATACCTTTCCCATAAGAGGTCACATCGCTGTTAAATGCTGTTCTGAAAATCTTTGCTGAGACTACTGCTCCTGAGTGCTCTCGGGACCGTTGGAAGGCACAACACCTAACACTGGCTTGTAGTGCCCTGGTGCTGTATTTTTTTTAATATCAAAAAATAAAGAAAAAGTTGTTGTGTTTTTTTTTTTTTAATTCTGAAGGAGGATTATAGAAATTAACTTGTTCCAGTCCATCAGATTGACTCAGGCCGGTCTGTGTTATGTAGTTATACCTATGTTCTGTAATGCAGCAGAGGTTAAAAAAAAATGATAGTTTTGCCATTGGCTTTGTAGGGTTGGGATTTCACCTTTCACACATCTGAATGGAAAGCAGTGTGGCCCCATAGATTTCAAGTGCATAGAGCAATGATGTGGGAACAAATTTTTCCATTGCTTATAGAAGTGACTTCTAAGTAGCCTTGATGAACGCAACTAGGAGGTATTTTACAGTCTGAAAATGGCATGGTTCCTCCCAGCAGTTTCTACTCTCTGTGAATGAATGAATATTTATTGTTAAATGTAGCCAGCAATATAAAGATGTACACTTAGTCTGTTATTGTCCAATAATATTCAGTACACTTCCCCTGAAATTTAAATATGTTCTGTCAGACTGGCCTTTGCTGCATCTCTAGTGAAGTTATTCTGTAAAGCACGTGTGATTTACTGAAATTAATTTTACTATCTCTATTACTCCTTTTATCACCATTATTAAGGCTCTGGTACCTATAGTATTTGAGTCTGTCACTGCCTGTCTTCTTCTCTTTAATACGCAATTACTATACGCTATTTCAAATTCCTCAGTGTGAATTTGGAAGTATGGGTAAAGTCTAAGTGTAATTCAAAGTGCATTCCTGTGCATGAAGAAAACCTCTAGTAATTACCCAAGTGAAAAAAAACATATTGGAAAGCAAAGGGGCACACGCTCACAGGTTAAGCATGCAGGCCAGAAGGCATGGGCAAGCAGGTGAGGTGCATTTTGAGCCGAGCTTGTCAGGTGTAACCCCTACTGCTGTCAGATGCTGCTGATGGCAGGAGTCACTTGTATTGCACCACATCGCTGCAGTACCCAGGCGAGTAATTCCGTTGACTAGCGTAAGTAAACCAGGCTGGATGTCTGTGGTGAGTAGGAAAAACCAGAAATAAAGTCTGGTACTGATAACTTTACTGAGGATCCAACAGTGAATGATTTGGAGATCAGTGGGTGAAGCCAGTCCATGCAAGTGGCAGTAAAGGAGTGCAATGCCTTGTCAAATGCCCCGCTTTTCATTCCCCAGCTATTTTTCCCATAGAAGTATCCTCTAGTCTCTCTGCCTCATTGATTCACTGTCTATTTGCAAATCACATTTGAAAACATATTTCTGCTTCAGTGGTTATAGGTTCTAATTTCTTTTTTTATTCTGCCATTATTTTAACTCTGTAACTGCATTATGTAACTCTGTAAATCATTGTGGGAAATAATTTCTGTGAATTATATTATGTGGAACAAGGGTATATTGTACTGAACTGCATAAGTAATTTATCTGTAAATTCTTGGTGCAACACTCTTCAAGTGGGTCAGATACTGGGCAAGAGAAAGTGTTGTATAAAGCCCTTCATCAGTGGAAAACTGGCTCAAAACGAGTCTGCCGTTTGGCGTACCTAATACTTGATGGATTATTCTGGCTGTCTTGTGAATGCAAGTTAAGGTTTTACTCTCAGAATGACAAACAAATGTATGTTGGTACCAGATCTTTGAACTGAGGACTGACAGTGTTAAATAAAAGTGATAAACAAGGGTGGAAGTATCTCTTTAATAGCATATAGTGGCTACAGTATGTTGTAGAGGTAGATTTCAGGTGTTATTTATTGCCAGTTGTAAATGAATCTTCATTTGAGCTTGTTCATAGGCCTCTAGAAGTGCGTGATCTGTAAATATTTCAGAAATTAGGCTCCACTGCTATGCAGTGCTCACAGAAACCTGCACGTTGCAATAGGCAGCAGGCTGCAGTTAAGTCCAAGTCATGTGGCATTAAAGTTGGCTCCCATTAAATGGTTTATTGATCGATGGTATGTACATACCTGCAAATACTGCAGATTAATATGCAAATACTGTTCTTCTGCGGGGGAAGGGAGGCTGGTGTAAACTAATTTGGCAAGTTAAAGTTGACATGCGTCTATTTAACTAAGTAGGTCGATTATATGTTCAATCTGATTGTTGATGTCTGTGATTACAGTAAGGAAGAGTTATTGACTGAAAAAGTTCATAGCAACACTTTTTTCTAGTCTTTTCCATGGGTATTTTGGGGGGGAGTTATCCTTAGTCCTAGCCGTTATGCTACTTTCTGAAATTAATCATTAATATCATTCTTAATCATTCAACAAAGTAATATTAATGTAAATGAACATAGGATATGTATTTTAGAAATGGCTCTCTTCATCTTAACGTGACCAAATACTCTTTAATCTCTGGCATTCTGTGTATTCCTAACACTGGAGGGTGGAAAATGCTGGTTAGGGCCTGATCCTGGAAGCATTGTAACAGAGGATTTACTTTAAATGTGAACACTTAACATGAGCCTTGACTTTACCAAAACACTGTCATTCCTTTCTGTCTTTACTACTACTTCTTTTCCTTGGCATTACCATTAAGCTTACCAATTACAAATTGTTATAAACACTGAGAAATATTAACATTTTTGCTTCGCTTGTACCATAAAATATTTAAATGTAATCTCCTGTATATTTTTCCAAAATTCCCCTAGAATTTTGTCTATTCTTCAAAAATATATATTGGCATTTAAATACTTTATATGGGCCCATTGTTTTTTGTATAATTAGTTTGCATTTCTGAGTAATATGTCCTAAACATGACATTAGATAAAGCATTGAGGGGCTTCGAGCTGTTCCCTACCCGAGTAATGTCTCCATTTCATTTCCTCAGTTACCGTTCCTAGCCGGGCAGTTTAGCTGTGATCTGCTTTGTCTGTGGGTTAGGGAAGATGGTCCTCCTGATGAAGCTCCTGGCTCACCCTCCGGGGCACAGAGATGCTCAGCAAGAAGGGGGATCCGTGCATGCTCAGTGCAACCCCCTGGCAGAGAAAGCCGTGCTTCTGCAAGGAAAACTGTTTTTAGTGGAAAGCTGAATTCAAGTGATTACTTCTGTGGTGTTCATTGGAAACTGGAATGTAAATTTTTCACCCAGTCTGAAACAAGCAAACAGAAGCTTTCAGCTGAAACTGATTCTTGTGCTTGATCCCGAGACATTATGATTTCAATTCTCATTTTGTTTGGTTTTGATCAGAAATTAAAGCTTTCCATTGAAAACACTAGACTTTCTGACAACTTCATGCACCCTGTGTGTATGGGTACGTGCATGCATATATTTAGTTTGTCTCTTTGAAAAAGATATAACACCTTTGAGTATATTTTGTATGGTGTTGGCAAAATGTTACCTCCCTCTAATTATGAAGGGCAAGGGTAAAGAACTTAATGGTGACCCTGGCAGCTGCTTTATGTAGGAATCACTTAATGCATTCAACGCTTGTGACTGTCCAGTCATCCTGATTCCTTGCTGACAAGCTTTGCAACAGAAAATGTGCGATGTGTGTTGGCTCTTCAACTACATTTTTTTATAATTTCGCTTGGCTCTTACGGAAAGACTTAACACCTGTCTGTCTGATCAGGCAAAAGGAGATAAGCCTATTTGCAAGAAGATACAGATGAGGGCTTCGGGGCATTAATAATAACAAAAAACTGAAGCCCGTCACTGCAGAGTCATGGGTTTTCCCAGCCTCCAACAATTTGCAGCTCTGGGATTTCCCAGTCTTTAGCCTTCCTTTTAATGCTCCACTTAGCTACAGAGCAGCCGGGTTTTATTTCCCCTACTTGTGCACCTTGATCTTGACCCAGAAAGACAATTATTGAAAATTCCAGGGACCGGTTAATCTTTGACATCCTCACGGCAGACAGAGCAAATCAGATGCCTGTATAATGCAGACATCTATCTTGTCAGAAATATTCTGAGATCAAAAGGTTACAGGTGAATGAGGAGCCAATAAAGTTTTATGGAGCTATTTCTGCAGTTAAGGTCTCTCTTCACCAGGGGCTGATCCCTTGTGAAACACAACTGGAGGTTTCATCTGTGTTGTGGTTTTTACCCCAGTCTTGATCATGGACTATCCTAGATATAAATTCAAGCCAGCCTTGAGGGTGAAAGTGATTTTTTACATCTGGAATTCACGTTAATCCGTGTCACAAAACATTGCACATAGAAGTAGTTTTTCCTTGTTTGACGGTCCAGCTCTGTGTTAGTCTGATCACAGCACTGAATTACAAAGAAAAATTTTGTGTTAGTTCTTCTTTTATGGATGAGTGCACTCTTTTCTTCTTTTTCTCATTTTCGCTTTCTCGCCCTTTGCGTTCTCTCTCTTTCTCTTTTGCTCTCGCGCTCGCTCTCTTTCTTTCACTTTTTAGAACAGACTGAAGGAGGTATTTGAGAGGGAAAGGAAGATTCATTTCAAAAGCAGATGGTTCTTAATGTTCACGGCAAATTGGCAGCAAGTCAGTTTTCCTCAAACTCTGTGGACCTTTGTCAATATGCAGCTGAGTAACAAATGAAAATAAACAATGGAAAGAAAATTACATTAACTGATTTTTTTTTTTTTCCCCTGAGGGAATAATATGGCCTTTTCTTACTAGCCAGCAAAGGAAAGAAGGCAAAGAGGGTGAAGTTTTGGGATTTGTTTCTGGGTCTGCAGCAAGTCAGTTTTCCTCAAACTCTGTGGAACCTTTGTCAAAATACGCAGGAGAAAAAAATAAAAAAAAAAAATGGAAAAAAAATTACATAAAAACTTTTTTTTTTTTTTCCCCTGAGGGAATAATATGGCCTTTTCTTACTAGCCAGCAAAGGAAAGAAGGCAAAGAGGGTGAAGTTTTGGGATTTGTTTCTGGGTCTGCATGGTTCGCTGATTTATGTGCCGTGTTGCATCTGTTCATCAAATTAAAGCCATTTCTATAGGGAATAATGCAAGCTAGTAAGTATACTAAAGGGCAAAATTGTTTTGTGCAAGGCAACAACATATTTAGGTTAACAAAACATATATGAAATATGCCTTTAAAGAATATAGTGCTCTAACAGTTCTTTAGTTATGGAAACCTTATTCAGTGTGTGTGTGTGTGTGGGGAAATAGCCAGGCTTTTAATAAGTACGCTACTCATTGTCTTCTGTAAGGGCTTGTGCTGATACACTTTGATAGGCATTGTATAAAACCCCAAATTCACTGCACTCCATATGAGTTTTGAGTGTTTCAGGGTTTTCACTTAAAAATTCATTAAGAAATAAACTATTCTAGGCAGAACTCCAACCAGCTGGCATGTTGGCTACCAACCCTTTCAGAAATAGGATTTAAGGGCTTTCACATGTTTGCAAACCAACCACTCTTGATACGTGTGAACTTTCCTTCCCACCTTATGCATAAAAATACCGGGCAGTTAATTCTAAAAAATACTGATGCGTTTTGAACAGTTGCTTCAAAACCACTTTTACTGTGAAAGTAGCCTAAGGAATTAATGCACCTAATTTCTAGTGCAATGCATAGAAAGTATCTTCAGAAAGCTCCTTGGAAGATCATAGGAAGCAGAAAACTAAACTTTGGGGTTTGTCATAGCTGTGTAAGATGATGGGCCGTTCTTTTGAAAACATCCCAATAACATAAAGACATTAGAATACTAATAAATTAATTTCAGAATAAAATAATCTGTCACATATCCTTTGAAAGCTTGATTTCTTCTCTAGGGCAATATCGCACTTAAGTGGATATTTAACTTATTTTGAACCATAAGAGCAGTACGGTCTGGTATTATTGCATGCTTGATCATGAACACTTACAGCATATGCAACATGAAAAGTGGGATGATGTCACCTGGCATGTTAAACTGGATTTTCCTATGAAAATTACTCTTAATGTTAAAACAAGTTCCAAATGAATGATATTTTGTCAAAATCCCAGTACAGTAGCTTATCTGAAGTTCTACATCACCACTTTAATAATATAAAAGGTTTTGTTTCACTTTGTTTTGATTCTAATCTGCCCAAATGTGTTTATAGACAAGGTTGGCTGTGCAATTTCTTTGGTCTTCAGCTTATGGTGAAATTCTTTAAATATATTTGTCTCTCTACCTTTGAATACAGAAAGCCACAATTGGTATCAATCACCTCAAAATCAGTTCTTTACGTTTTCCATAGCTGCAGTGCCCCTTCGCTGTGGGAACTGAATCTCTGCATCTCCCCTGGCCCTTGGTCGAACCCACTCCTCTCCTCTTCCACATCCATGCGCTGAATTTCGAGCTGTGATGCACATCTGGTTTCTGTGCACGGTCATTTCATCTCAAAATACTTGTAATAGGCTGGAGGGTAGGTTTGGGTTTTGAGTGCAGTTCTTCCTAATTGGTAAAACATCTGCTTTTGTGGAAATCGGTCCAAATCTTTCTGCAGATACAATAGAGATAAAAGTCCGATCTGGGCTGAACGCCAGCTAGGCACTACGCTTAAGTAATAAGCACAATTATCTTGCTAATAAACACCAACTTTGAATTAAACTCATGTTTGTAGATATATAGGATGCTTAAATGTTAAGTGGAATTAATTAAAATCTGAAAGAGGTTCTGTCACAGACAAAGATATAATAATAAATAATTGTGTTTGCTTTCAGTATTGTAATTACCTCACTTTCTTTTAGAATTTGGTATTTACCTTAACTCGCCAAGGGAAAATAGCGTTAAAGCCATGACAATTTTGCACAAACAAATATTTTCACCTTAAAATAAGATTCACTGAATCAAATAATAGGCTAGAGAGATGTATTATTAGTATAGAAGTTTTCTGTATATAACTTCAAGTCTATGGAAAAGATGGTGATGTTAAGCCACCACCACGTGTGCTGCCGAAAGGCTCTGTTAACACACCCACTTGGTGCATGCTCAGATTCAGGTTATATACGTAGGTTAAAATTCTGATTGGCTATTTTCTAAGTCATCCTTACTCTCTCAGTGGAGATACCAGAGATAATCTTGCTAATACACTGTACCTAGAGGAGTATTATCGCTCACTTTTAAGTACTCTTCATCGTCTCTTTCCATTTGTCACTACAGGCTGTACCAGTCCTCTGAGCATCACTGAACATTTTGAGATGAGTTGTTTATGAAGTATGATCCCAAAAGATCCTCCGCAAGTACGGAAAGGTATTATTCATATTTAACAACGTGGAGGCAGATCTAATGTTTAGTTCAGACAACTAAATAGGCTACAAACTCGCTGCCAGCTGCAGTCTTTAAAACGCTTTACTGTGCCATCTCTGTCCTGTGCTAGTGTCAGGCAGGTCTCAAAAGGAAGAGAAAAGGGTAAGTCTTATCTTTTTGATTTTCCTTGCTTTTAGACCAGAGAGTTTTTTGCTCCATTTTTGTCAAACATTGACAGGTGTTCTTCCCGCAGTCCTTCAAAAATAGTTTTGAACATCGGTGTGCCATTCACCTGCCTGGTATTTTCCTTTTAAGTTTTAGTCTTAATTGGGATTCATGTAGACACGTATTTAGTTTATTGCACTGAGCAGCAGCAGAAAAGAATATCCCCTGCCATGGAGGTAGACTTGGGAGGGGTCTTCAGGGCAGGTAGCTCTGTGAAGACACTTGCCAATCACAAGCAATTTCCTTTTAAATCCTTTATTTTTGAGGGTGGGGAGAGATTCATGGAATCATTGCCATCTGCACCATCATATGCTTCTGCACTGACATTAATTGAGCTCCTCTGCCAGGTAACTCTTCCCCGTGGGCCCCTCTTAAAGAGAATTTTCTAGTTCAGAGGCTCTGCAGAAATCCAATGCATCTCAATTACCCTGTCCAGCAAGACCCAGAAAGGAGTTTGTTGATGAAATCCCTTGATCTGTAATTATAGCGAGGCTTTGTGTGATGTGGATCTCCATCACGGTGGGATCCCTTGCGCAGATGGGAAGGCAGCGAGTGCTCCTCTTCTTCGCTTCTTTGCTTCCCGCCATTTCTTTGAGGTTTTTTGAGCTTCACCTGCCCTTTAGACCAAACTTCTCATGCATGAGTAAGGATGTATGCTTTCTTCTCCCCCCCCCTTTTTTTTTTCTTCCAAACTAGTAATTTAGGTCAAGATATAATTTACTGGAATAGCCATATGTCTAACACTGTACACTTGCAGGAGACCTTCCCAGAGTGCTGCTAGCATGCACAGGCATGACTACTTACCTAAGGTCCTCGTGTTCATGATAGGTTGTCAGAAAAGGTGACTCGCTTGGACTTTAGATGGACAGACGCACTTATTTGAACTTAGAAATACAGTCATGACTTTCTGTTGCAGATGAAAAATTATGATAATGTACAAAAATGTTAATTTTTGTAAACAGCTAGACTAACAGCTAGACTGCTCTACAGTCTAGAAAAGCACTAATGAGGACAACATAATTAGACAATATAACAGAGGGTGAAGCAGCGAAATAGAAGACTGAAGAGATAACATAGAATAACAGTGCAAAAAGGGAAAAATTAAATACAAATCTGGATTCATGCCTGCCTTTAGTGCAGAGGAAATAGCCTATGAGAAGCGGGTGCAGTCTCTCCAGGTGGGCAGGAGCAGGCTGCGGGGTGCGAGGTGTGTGCGGTGCCGGGGATGCCGGTGGTGGTTGCTCCCATCCCAGAAAAGCAGTCATCGTGCAGGGGCTGTGCCATCGTGTAGGTTGGGTGAGGAACAGCACAGAGGCGTCCAAATGCCTGTGCCTCTGGGTACTTGATGTGAACATGAATCAACCTTGCTCTCCTCAAAACATTGCCCAGACCCTAGTGTGTCTATGATATGCATAGAAAGAAGAAATAAAATATTTATTATTTTTTCCTGAAAGAGATGATTCCCCACAAACCCATCCCAAAGTCCTATGCTTTCTATGGGAATTAGAGGTATCCTCTGTCTCCCTTTCTTTGGCCACGTACTTCTAGCAGTGTATTTCACACTAATTCACAGGAAATGGTTTAACTCTCTTCGAGTTAAATTTTGATGTCAAATATTGGGAAAGTCTACCCACAGTTATCAATAAGATTGCTTCTTTCTAATCAATCATATAGAGATATTCCAAACCAATGCCTGTGTAAGAAGGTGGTTTAACCTGGGGTGACTTATTCTACTCAATAAAAGCTTTACAAGTAGCTTTAAGGATCAAGCGGCTTTAAAGATCATGTTATTTGATAACTATCGTGTTATCAGAATGTGTAATCATTTAATTACAGTATTCTGTATGGTTGGCACCTCAGGATATCTTCCCTTTCCAAATCATGAAATCAGCATATCCCCAGGCAGATTATAAATCATAAAATATCACTGTCAGAAGTGAGTATCCTCGAGTGGAGGTGAGTATTTTGGGGGGGTGGAGAGAAAAGACAAAGTAGAATTTGCTTTATCTCTCTTTTTGAATTTGTCTTCTTCAAAGCCAACTAATTTATCCGGCATAGCAGGCAATGGAGAATATTTATGGAAAGTGAATTTTAAACTCAAACATGAATATTAACACTGGAAAGCTGAATGTATGTGTGGTTTTTGTGTTTTTTACCAATGAAGATATGACAAACATTGCACTGCAACTTAAACATCTGTATGTGCAGCAAAACTGAACCCCACTGTGAAATGGGATAACAAATATTAACATTTTAACTGCTCATAAACCGTGGATGTAATTTTATGTGGATAAGTAATTATATATAGATACTGTCTAGTAAATCATGTATTTAATAACTTTTACATGACCCAGGGAACTTGAGGAGGGAAAAAGATTGCTCATATGCTACTGATGGTAATCAAATTCATTATTTATTATTTCACTCAAATAATAACTAGTTTGTTAGTATTTCACTCACAGCTTCCATGGCTGTCCATATTTATCCCAACTGTCTGTGCTAATTAAAATAATTATTTTGACCCAGTGCAAATAGATTTCCTGCTCATTTGGTAGCTTCTTTTAAACTGTAGAAAGAAACGAGTTGAAATGTGATAGATGCGATCAGACCAAAAAAGGAGCAAAATCTCTAGTTGGTCCTTCAAATGGTGGCTTAAGAGAGGAAAGCTGATGTGTGGAAAAATGACAATGTTTTAGATTTGAGTAAAGAAAGGGAAAAAGGATTGGTAACAACTCAAGCAGCTGCTACTTTCTTTGTGGTTTTTGTTTTGTTTTAACAGCTGCCAGGAAAAATGCCTTTGGGAGTTGGATTGTTTGACATTTCAGGGGTGATAAAATGGATGCCCTTGGTCAGAACATTTCTAATGCCTTTCTCCATCCACCCTGGCCCCCTATCACTGACAAACAAGTTAGCTTACAGGAAGAGAATTTTTTTTTCTTGACAGCTTTGAGGATTTTGTCTGTCTGATTTTTGACAAAGTCAGTATCAATGTTCCACCAGACTTGCTTATGTCTTATAGCCTTCTCATGGGACCTCTATCACATCTATCAAGGTGGATGAATTCTTTTTATAGATAAGCAACCAAAACTTTAGACAACATTTTTTCCTTAGCAAAAAATAACTGCATCAGCCTTCCACTCCACTGGGGATGGCTGGCATTCAAAAGCTTGTCATAGATTATCCAATATTTTTATTAGCTTTTGGTAAGAGTCCCTTGTAACTTTTTTTTATCTCTACAGAAGTAAGGAGAATGGCCTTTTAATTTTTTTTTCCTTTGTTGTCTGTTGTGATGCATTGAGTCTTGGTTATTAGTACTGCGACCTTTATTATAGTTCATCCTTTTTTTTTCTTTCCTGATGCATTACTCAGACCTCATCGTTTCATCTAGTCCATCAGGATGGCTTTTATTTAGAATGATGGTTTCTTAGGGCTTTGTCCATTCAGGTGTTGAATATCTCCAAGACCTCACAACCTCCGTGGGCAGCCTGCTCGCACTTGATTATCTTCACTGTAAACACTTACCAGCTCACAAACCTCCCCCTCCGTCTGCTAAATGTTATTGTAGGAATGGCGTCTCCTGAAACCCAGTCTTCAAACCCCATGAACACAATTAAAAAGCACATGTTTTTAGTCTTTCCATTTCTTCCAGGCATTGTGAGTTTGAAAGACAACCTTTTGCAGAATTTATGAACTCTGTTTGTAATTCAGTATTCATTCAATTATATGTGCCTGGCTTTGTAGGAGCTGCCAGGAGCTTAAAGACATCTGCTTCTTAGGCATGATACCACTGCCTTCCCCCAGGATGCTTTACCTGGTAATAGGATTTTATCCGATTTCTCTCATGTGATCCCCTAGTTGAAGTACATAGGGACTTCAGCCATGAGTAGTACATGTCATAACTCCCTAAACTGGTATAATTCCTAATTGCTTGTTCTACAGAAAGGCCAAAAAATGATGTGTAAGTCCTCTTATGTATGTGTAAGTCCAGTTATGCACATACAGCCCAGATTGACTTGCGTGAGAAATTAAGAGAGGATGTAAAGAAAGGTAGTGGAAGGACTGGAGAAGTAAGGTAGACAACACTGGCTCTATACTCTCATTGGTTTGCAGTGCACTTATATCAGTATATTGTTACTGCTATATTATTTTTATACTTTAGTTATGCAGGTAAATATTTGTCAATAGTTCTCATTTTTAGTTTTATTTAGGAATTGTTATGACTGAATTAGCACCTTTTCGTATGTCGTCTTCAGAAGGGCTTTAAATAAGAGAAGACTGCAGCAGATCTCTGAGCTCATCCAGGAACTCATTGTAATTCCCTGCTCATAGCGCTTGAAGGATCAATACCATTATTGTTAATGGACATCGCACGCGTGACTCAAGATGAAAACAGCTGCCAAATGTTGAATCACATTCAGTCTAACCATCTCAGCGTCGTGCTCTCACAGCACATTCCCAGTTAAGCGTGAGCGTACAGGATGCAGCCCTGCCTTGTGAATTATGGGGATAAAGCCACAATTAAGTATCAGGCTGCTTCCACGAACAGTTTTTAGAGTACATCTTTATTTTTCACTATGGGAAACAGTGCAGCCAAAGGTCGGTGGAAGAAGTATGATCCTTTCATGCAGTTGTATGTGTTTCTTGCTTTGAATATCTTAGATACACAAAAATACTTAGGTGCCCAAGAGTATAGATGAATAGGCATTGGGACTTATGTATGTGGCCCTGTGTTTGTACCTTTGCATATTTTAAATGTTTTGAAATGCATACTACTATTTCACGATCTGTCTCTTGAACACTGCACTGCAATTTAAAATGAGGTCTGACTTTAATAGATGTACACAGTCCATGTAAAGATATATTTTTATCTTATAAATACGTTTGCCTTTGTTCAATATAGTTGGCAATCTTGGTTCACTAGAGTGCCTAAAAGAAAACCATAATAATCAGCTGTGTAAAAGTGATTTTATAGTACAAATTGGCTTGCTGGGACTGTGAGAGCATTTTGATTGTTATTTTCTCAGTGGAATAGACTGATGTGATGTCTGAAATGACAGTCAGGAATAGATTCTGAACTGCCACCTTCATCTCTTAATTAGTACAAGTAATTCTTTTGAACAAAATATGGTTATCATCGAGTTCATTCTGTCCCAGTGAGATTAAAGAGTGCTTGAATTTCACTTTTTTTTGTCCCCGGGGTGGGATAATCCCTGTAATTACATCATCTTATCCACTGTTATTCATGTATCATCTCTAGTGATACTGGGTTCTTCTGCAGATCACTTTGAATATTTAAACAAGCCTTGCCAATACACTTCTCATTCAACAGCTGAAGATTGCTCAAGTGGAAGTTGCTGCTTTGACATCTAACTCCCTTCATTGCTTGTTAAATATATGAAAATCCTGTTAAATGCTGGTTTTTAACCTCATTGTATTCAAAATACTGTAAATACTGGATTTCAGCGGGTATAAAAAAAATGTAGCTATTTGTTCCTCCCATTCATGAATTTAGTGGCGTATGTTAAAAAAAGTCGCACAGTGAAAATATTGCATGTGGAAGTCTTCAGTTGGGATACAGCTATACCGGGTACAGCATACAGTGAGTGCTGGGTGGATCGCTGTGTGTCTATGGGGAGATGGGTGGTATACTGAGAGAAAAACCCACCTCTCTCCCTCTAACAGACTTGCAGCATGTTTAGAACTTTCAAGCAGTGACCCTACCTGCCTTGTCCCTGGCACGTTCATTTTTTAATGGCAATTTCTTACATATTCAGTGTGTCCACTTTGTTTCTTTTATGATTGCTTCCGAAACTTTCGTTCCTAACTCACATTTGGGATCCCTAATGAGATGATAAAGAGCCAAAAAGTAGGAGTGCGTTCCCCTCTGCTCAGCTGGCAGGTGGCATGATTCTGGATACGCCAGGTACGCAGTGAGGTCAGTTTTTCAGCTATTTGCCTGGCTTGCCCTGTTACCGAGGTCACGCAAGGCTTTTGTTCTGGACTGCAGATATGAGTGTGTCTTCCATTCCCTAGCAAATATTGACTGCTCTCTGCCAAAATCAACAGGCAATCCCACCGATTTTGGTCAAGAATGGGTTAATGTCTGGGTTTTCTTGCAGGGATCAATCCTATAACCTCTTCTGTGGCCAGGTCACCCGCTGTTTCAGAGCCTGCCTTGGCTCTCCGTGAGGACTGCAAGTTCTCTGCTGGTCCTTCCAGATGTGATGTCTCCAAAACCTTTCCCCTGCTTGGACATAGGCACGCTGGCTGGTGAGTAACTGTTCTTTCAGGGTCAGACCCCAACTGCTTTAAGTTTGCTGTAAGGTCACTGCAGCCTTTATTTTTTGCAGGTGGCTTCCAGGTGAAACTGTGGGTTTTTAGCTTTGCCTTTTCATGGTATGCTTCAACTTTAGCCTGAAAGTTTCATTTGCATCTTGCTATATGTTCTTTTCCCTGGCATTGTGGTACTAATACACTGTTATTGAAAGAAAGAATTGGATAGAAGGACTTAATCTTTCTAAAGCAATGCTTTCCACGTATTCGTTCCAGGTCTGGTTTACCCACACCCCAATATTTCAGCATGGGCTTGGTCACGCAGGAGGGTGTGAGGCACCAAGCTGGCAGCTGAGTCTGTTAGCAGGTGGCTTGCTTAAAACTGTGTTTAATGTGCCAGATTGCGACTGAAAACTCCTAAGTGGTTTAGAGAAAAGTCTTTGTCAGAGAAAACAAGTTTGAGCAAGGCTCTAGAGGAGTGACGCTAACAAGCATGCCCCTTAAAAGCAATTAAAATACATTAAAGTTGTGTGGTAGCTTCTTTGTCATGCTGCAGTCTTGAGTTCTATGTAACTTTGGATAAAATACAAATTGATTTATCTCTATTGTATTAAATTTGTAGGTGATCAGCACACACCCACGACTGCAGTTCTTGGCCCCTCTCCGCTTCATCTCAGAGATGATGGTGAAACACGACTCAAAACTTTATAATTCATCAAGTGTTTGCATTTTGTTGGCAGGTTCTGTAGTGAGTGTCGCTTTTCTGCACATGTCAGAGGAAGAAGGGAAGGGAATAAATAGATTTTAATTATTTCAGGAAAACCAGGGAAAGGCTGGCACAAACAGGATTTCAAGCTCTGTTCCATGTGTGGCTAGTAGAGTTAAGCACGCCATACAGAGAGAAAACAGAAAATGTCATTTATGTTATGAATTTCTACATAGTATTCCCTACTGAAACCAACGTGTTCTTTTCACAAATGGTGTCATGTGAATTCCTCATGAGTGACTGAAAGTATTAAACCCATCCTATGCTGGTGAAATGTCAACATGTTAAAAAAAAAAAAAATAAAAATTCGAGTATCTCCATTTCAGATATGAAAACCGTGGCAGATTAAAGAGGTTGAATGGCTTTCAAAGGTTTTGAAGGTACATTTTATGTTGAAAGCGACAAAAAAAAGGGAAGAGCTCAAATTTTTTTTCCTCCAAGTTCCATTTCCAATCTGCCAGGTCACAGGTTTACTCAGGCCCATCATTCATCGGGCATTCAGTTTGTATATACGTTAGTAACCAGATAACACTTTTGAACTGTGTGTCAGCCCGGGTTATCCTATGCACCCATCACCAAAGGGTGTACGAGCTTACTTTGCCTTCTGATGTAAACTTGCTCTCCTTTCCACAACGTCGGTATATATCTTCTAAATTCAGGGATAAGAATCGCACTTCTGTGCAGTGTGATGGCAATCCATGAAAAGCACCTCCTGATAGGGAATTTTTTTCTTAGAAATGTTTTTGCACTGTGAAACTGGATTTCACTTACGATGCATCCTGTATACATATGAAAAACAAATCTCGCTAATGGCAGAACTGAATGGTACCAAGAACTGGGAAAATTGTGGGAGCGATGAGTGTTGCAGGGAGTGGCGCAAGCGAGGAATTCGGAGCAGAGCTGGAGATGTGGAAAGCAGGGTGGAGTGGCCTTGTCCGAGGTCCCGGCACTTTGTCTAGTTGCATCGCGGAGGATGTACACACAGCACTAGCAAACATAGTATATAGGATTATTTTTCAAGTAGTGGTGTTTTTTACAGGACATGTTAGGGGATTAAAGTCTGGATCCTCTTTAGCTGCTCTGGGGATCATAGCTTTCAGAGGAATTCTATGATTTCTCAAAACCTGTGATCAAATGCCAAATAAATGAGCTAGGAAGTTGTCAAAAAAGACTGTGATGGCCGTTTAGGAAGGCAGGTTTTCAGGGTAATATCAAGGAGCTCTGATGTATCGTATCACTGCTTGAAGGGAGATGCCACAGCACGCTGGTCTCCTCAAAATGGACTGAAAGTCCGCTCCGGAGACGGCAGCAATTACAGTGAGTGATGGACCGGGACTCAGACATCGCCTGCTCGGTGCTAACGGGGCTTAGGAAAATGCCTGCTGACTCTAGCAAATGCCTTCCTGTGAGGTAGGATCAAACAGGCAGGGCTAATCTGCTGTACCAGAAGTGCTGGGAAAGCAGCGGTGGCTCCCTTCGCTCCCTGCCTTTTTGCAGGGGAAGGGATTGATCCTTTTTAGCTGCTGCAGGAATGTTGGACCAGCCTGCCCCTCACAGAAGTGGATAAATTAGCGCTTTATGCCCTGTTGTCTGCTGAGCTTATCTGTGTCTATTGATAATGCACGTACTAGTTTGGAGGGAATTTATCACACGCAGGGGAAGGATGAGAGGATAATCTTAGAAAAAGGCTTGATCTGTGCTAGCAAACTAGCAAGACTTCGGGCTAGAAATTTGACAGTGTATGTGCCGCTTCTGGATGCAGTCTGTAGGTAAACTGAACCTATTAAAATAAATGGGCTCTAAGTCTGTTAATATAACATGTACTTGAGGATCCCACACAGCCCTTACACAGACCTAGCTTTCATCTTGTCCATTCTTCTTCAGCAGTTTCTTCTCTTAATCACCCCTTCTCGAGCTGCTGTGGATTCAATCCAGTGGTCACACATCCCATTAGCATTAATCACATCTCGGGACAGAAATGAACTTCACCCGTAGACTGCAGGTCTGCTGTGCCAGTTTAATTTACAAATTAAGCAGCGCTGCAGAGAAGCCTTTGGGAGCGTTCCTACTGCACGCCTGAGATGAAACTGGGGGATTAGTCATGGGTTTGAGGGCTTCACGGTTATTCTGCAGCAGCAGCCTCGCACAGAAGTCTTGCGCCCAAGATCCAAGCGAAAGTATTTGCAGGGGTTTCTGTAAGGTGGGTTCAAGGGTAAATCGACCCATCTAGGATGGGGTGGACCCAAATCCCAGGCTGCAGGAAGGGGTAGTTCTGGTGTCGGAATATGGTGTGCTGAGCTTATCACCTTTATATGAAAGGAAGATACAGATGTCACAGGTTACTATAATTAAGAAAATGTTAAAATAACCAGTTACTCCTCCTGGAATTAGTTTCACTGCTTTTAAATTTTAATAGATAAGAACCTAAGTCACAGAGAATATATATACACAATCACAACCACATAGTTCAAAGAGCTCTGTCAAAAATGGAATGCCCAAAAATATGACCTACCTTTCCTTCCGTTTCAGATTTCCAGGGAGTTATTAAAAATTAAAGATGCCTTTAAGGATCTTCCAGAAAACTGTTAGAATGTAGGACATAGTGTACCAGCAGGTTACAAAATGAAACAACTTTTATGCAATATATTGTACTGCAAAGCAATTTTGTTCCAAGTATCTGAAATATTTCAATTAAGAAAAATAATGATCAAGGACAAACAGCATTTTAATAGGGAGGGATTAGATTATTTTTATGGTTACTGTGCTGGAGCTGCAACTAGAATTAAAGTTTTAAGATCCAGGTTACATTTAATTTTATTAAAAACTTGATGCTAATGGCCAATTTCTCACACACCAAAACTACTTTTTTTTTTTCTTTTTTAAGGACAGGATATAGAAGAGAGCTCAAGTTATGACGTAGCTTGATCAGTTTAAAGTTATTTGCATATTTCACTGCTTTGGCACCAATGATGGTGAAGGTTTTGGCTATTCCACATTTATATCTTAAAACATTTAAATTCAAATCACATGGGGTCCTGCAAGCAGTGATAATGTACTGTTGTTTCATTTTTTTCCATTGAAGGTAAGCCCCATACAACAAACAGGGATAAAAGTAGTATATTAATTTATCATCCTACTGAACTTTTACATTAGGGGTTTGAGGGTTGTTTTTATGTGTTTTTTATGTGTTTGGGGGAGGATGTTTGTTTCCTTTTAAATCAATAGCTTTCAGAGAGCACCATGGTATCACTAGCCCTGTTTTGCAGGCGGTTCAGGAACAAGGTGGTTTGCTTTACATCATCCAGCAGCCAGGCAGAAACTATGTCCAGGTAAGCCAAATCTCCTGCTTTGGGCTTATTTGATCAGAGTTGTAATAATTACTGAGTAAATGGGTCTTGCAAGACCTTGAGGAAGCTACTGTCTGTCAGTGCCTCTCCTAGAAGCAGATTTGTCTGTCGTAATAAAACAAGGTGAAGCAAAATGGGGTGAATATAAAATACTTGTGGGTTCCTCCAGTCTCCCAGACTTCTAGTCTGCCAGGAAATGTCTTTTCAAAGCTATGGTCTCTTATTTCCGTATGTTCTCCTGCAGCGGTACTGTAGTAACTGTGGTTAGAGGGGCACTGGAATAAGAGTTGAACAGTATTTACATTAACAGTAAATAGTTGTACTTGGTTTTAGGGTTTGGGGATGGAAGTGGCTGCAACAGCTGTGCTTGAAAATATTTTCAAAGGTCATACAAAGATATGGAAAAAAATAGAAAATAGGTAAAATACTTGTAGACTATTAAGAAAGGATTTCATTTTAACAACATTCTTATTCCTCATCTCTCCTTGTCTGTAGAACTTATAACAAGAACTGCATCTGTGTAACATTAAAATGATCAAAGCGCTCGGTTTCTTTGTGAAGAAAGGAAATTACCTGGATTGGGGTGGTTGCTCCTGTTGCTAAACAAGCACGGACAAAAGATGCAAAAAAGAGCAACCAGGGAGCACTTTGTGGGGCTCAGGCTTGCGGTGTCCGGGCTCCGGAGGTGCCCATCTCCTGGAGGGTGGCAGGAGGAATGCAGCTGTGCCCCTCTCCCCGCTCAGTCCCCCTCTTCGGGTGGTCAGGGCACTGCTGAAGATTTCACCTCAATTGGCAGAAGTAGCTTTTGCC
This sequence comes from Pygoscelis adeliae, assembly GCF_000699105.1. Lineage (NCBI taxonomy): Eukaryota > Metazoa > Chordata > Aves > Sphenisciformes > Spheniscidae > Pygoscelis > Pygoscelis adeliae. The sequence continues at coordinate 258,950 of NW_008824372.1, forward strand.
TTGCACAAAGGCAGAAAATATACAGTACAGAAATAAATAAATTTAAAAAAGGATAAAAGATGAGGAAAGAACACAGGAGCCCATACCTAACCCTCAGGCCCTTGTCAGTACTTAGTAAAGGTGATGATACACGGGCGATAAAGTCCACTTTCTTATTCTGCTATATTAAAAGTTTGAGGGGGACAGTATTTGTTTTCATCTCTCTGGGACAGGCGTTGAAACCTGATGTTGATTGCACTAGCATTGCATTATGATTTAGAAAACTCTGCTTGTGTTTGGGTAACTGTTTGCTGGGTTTTTCTGTCTTCTCAAACCTGCAAGATCACGTTGCTCTTCATTTACTGCAGCACTTCAGCCAGCCTCGGCAGGAAAGAACCACAAATCGGTTTTGTCATTTATGGCATTTCATGTTCAAATTCATTCAATTAGAATATGGGTTTGTTTTTACAGAGGTGCTGGAGATTGTCCTTCCCCCCCCAGTTAAAAATTTAAAATGTTTTCTTGTAATTATCATGACTGATTTGTGGCTTAATTGCACCAGGCGCCTTTAGATTACCACAGTCTGTCCAGCTGCTTCGAGAGGCGTACTGAGATACCCTTGCTCTAGGATTAGATCATTTTGCTACATTGGAACTTAATACTAATTCCATATTTAGTAAAACACAAGCCATGTGCAGCCATCGGCTTCTGAAGGGGAAAAAGGGAACTGAAGTTGGAGCTGGATGCAGTGTGCCCCACCGCCCCTCCAGAGCCGGTGCAGGGATGGGGAGTTGCTGGAGGGTTGGGCAGTGGTGGGGTGGGGACAGGGGCCATCGCCTCAAGGGCGTTGGGGACCCTTGTGGCTAATGGAAGCTGAGTACGGTGCCATTTGGTTTGTTCTCGGCTGCCACCAGGAGGGTCTGGAGGTGACCACCAACCTGATGGAGAGCTGTTGGGGGTAGAGAGGATGTGGGACTTGTTCTGCAGATTTTCTGGGGGAAATCTTGCCATGTGGGATTGCAAAGAACCTGGTTCCCTCCAAATTGTCGAGCTTGCTTATATTTTGACAGCTTGTTTATTGTGGGTCCTCAGGCTTGTCAGGGACATTCAGTTAATGTTTCTTCTTCTCTCTTGACTGGCTAGGAAAATTATTTGGATAGGATATTCAGGGGTGGGTGTGTGTTACTATTATTGTCAAACTAAAATAAAATAAGAAATAATAAATAGAAATTATAACAAAATAGGGGATTATAACACGATCTTTGGAAGTTTTAGATAAGGTATATAAAAGCGTTAATTTTTGCCTTGCTGCACTAGCTACCCTTTCTAGACTATGCTTTCCTCCCTACACTGGGTTTGAATGGAAAACAAGAAATAGTGTCATCATCTCCATGCAATTCTATTACTAAATTGTCAGAACATAGTCATATTTCTGGCAGCAATGATTCAACTCCATTTCCACCTCCACATGGATCAGCAGTGACCTTGACATTCTTGGTCAATGCTCATGTAGAGATTGCTTGGCAGGTGCAGGTGCCAAGCTGCGGAATGTAATTTCCTGACAATGTATGGTATCTGGGTGCGTAATCAGCTTCTGGGCTGTCCCTGCACAGCTATAGGGTCCTTTCCTGAGCCTCTCAGCTAGTAGTTTTTAATGACCAGGAAACCATGAACCATCTGTTTGTACAGAACTGTGGAACCACACAACTGTTGCTGGATTTATACATTTTGTATGCTCCTCTCAAAAATGTTTTAAATGAGATCCATTATCTAATTTTTAAAATGGACTGTCAGACAAGGAGTAGGTTTTTTAATTAGTGGCAAAGGTGGAATCATTAACATGCAAGAGAACACTAAAAGGCAAAATTGCATAAGCAGAGTCTAAAAGTAAAATCTCTAGCCGCAACAAGCATTTTGAGCTAAATCGTGTCCCTGGGGATGAAATGATGCAGTGAAGTAATGGACTTTAAAGATCTCCCCTCTCCTTTGCGCTTGCTGCTTTGTCCATTAATACCTGGGCAGCTGCCCATTTGGCCATTAATGCCTTTCCCATGTAGGTGTGCAGGAAAGCATTAGGTGCAGGTAGAGCTCTGGCTCTCTTTCCGCATACGCTACCCAGCACAGCTGCTCCGGCACGGGGGGGGAAATAGGATGCACCAGAAAATGTCCTGGAGCATATGGAGTGGCTCATCGGCGTGCAAGAGCCATGCGGGCAGCACAGCTACGTGCATCTGTCTCGGAGCACGTTAAAACTCACAATGTTGTCATTGCAGATTGTGCCTATGTGAGAAGCAGATAAATGGCTATTATTTCCAAGGAGGAAAGGAGTGAGAGAGAAAGAGCAGCCTCACACCAAACCTCGTTGCTGCTATAGGCACTATCCCTCAGGATGGCTGCTGGGTCACAGGAGTTATTTGTCTAAGGCCTATTTCCACTGAAAGCATGGCTTGCTCTGGAGCAAACTTGCTCTCCAGAGGGGAAAAAAACCCTCATGATTAAAGGATAATTCAGGACATACTTGCCAAAGAAAAATTTTAATATAATTGGAAAAGGTTTAGGGGAACACAGTCCTCAGAGTCAGGCTTTTAAAGTTGGTTTTGTCTGTTCAACTACTTGTGAGTAAACCTGTCGCTCCCCACGTCCCTGGCATGCCTGTCGGTCATGGAGGGAAATTTGGGGTGCGTGCAAGATGTTCATTTTTTACTCTTCCAATTTAGTGATATCAGAAATGCACAAGCTAGAGAAATGGATAAAACTTAATGCTAAATGAAGTCAATGCACGAACATCTCCTTTGCTTAATGTCTTATTAATTATGCAGGGTTTTCAAAAGTCATCTTAAACTCATGTAATTTGTATGTGGGACAAGTTGAGAAAAGATAATGATATATTGACATTGCCTCTTCACAGAGATAGTTAGTAATAAGATAATAACAAATGTGCCAGATTTGCTTTCTTTCCTGTTCAAGCAGAGTGCGCTACTCTTCAGTGGTTTTTGTTTCACACTGTTAAGGGTTCACCTCTCTCACGCCAGCAAAGTGCTGATCATAAGGGCAGTTTTGGGCTCCAGGTAATGAGAGAGGCTTAATACCCTGAAAGATCTTTTCTACATTAAAGTGATATTTCCACGTACTACTGTGGATTTTTGACAGTAAGTCCAGGCTCAGTATCATTTTCACTGGAATCTATAAAACAACAAACAAACAAATCCGGCCAGCTTATTGATCAGGGCTGGAGCCTCTTCTGTCTTGTTTGGCTGTTATTTTCTTCTGTTCTTGACCTACATATGAGCTGCTTTATCTGAGTAACAGACATGGTTGCTTTTTTTTTTTTTTTAAAAGTAATATCATTTCAAAGATACTACTGAAAAACATTCCTATCTGCTTCTTGCTGCCAATGACAGTCTTAAAGGGTGAAATATTGATGAGGACTAGTGAATGTATACAATAATTCAGCAGCAAATTAAACCTGGAACACTTAAACATCTGTTTCTTCATCAGTTCCATACATTTTGGACAGTTAGTGATTTGTTTCCTTCATCAAGGACCTGCAGTAATATAATTATATGTTCAAGATCTGTGTTCTAGACTTTCTTGTTTTCTTTTTTGTTAGTAGCAACATAGGGAGGTGCAGACCAACCACGAGGATTGAAATTAGTACCTAATGCGGAAGCTTTTATTGTTTGGTTTTCTTGTTCTTGTGAAACTAGTTCCTAATCTTTCGTGATCATTTAATAGGTTAAAACCTCATGAGTGCCTACTTCATTTCTAGGACAATTTGTAAGAGAAAATAAACTGGCTCCAACCACTAAGGTTTGGTTATGTGAGCCGTCAAGGAATTTGTATCTAATTAGGGCGCTAGTGCTACATGCAGTTGTTTTTGGTTTGGGTTTTTTTTTTCCCCTCTGGTGCATTGTACAAGTTGCATGTGAGGAAATACTGATTTGTTTGTGAATTCCTTTAACTTTCAGGGGCAGCGGAGGCTTTCCATGTCTCAGGGGATGCTCTGGAAGTGTCCCAGGCTGCAGCTTTTACAAAGGACTGGATTCTCTGGAGCAGACAGCCAACAATAGCATCAGTTTTCTACTGTACACTCTGGAAACGTCTGCCCGCTTCCCATCAGCAGATTGAAATGGAGTGAGACGAGGCAGGTACATGGGTTTTTAAGTATGGTTTTAATTTTAGGTTCCAGAAAATTCATTGTAAATAGATGCAGCCGTATCTACGTGGCTGCGCTCAGTGGTCCACATCTGAACTGAAGTCATTGTAATGTTCTTTTTTCCTCAGAGCTACCGGTTATGCAAACTGAAGCTTGACCTGAGTAGGGATTAGGATTTTTCATGTTTAGCTCAAACCATTTAATGGAAAGTGATCTATTTGAGGAGGGAGGGAGGGAGGGGAGGAAAAAGCAAAATCAAAAAACCCTTAAACACAAGCATCTTATTTTAGTGCTGTATCTTTCATAAATACTAAAAGTTATTTTGTTTCTGCCAACACTATTTTGTTTAAAATTAGCTTATGTTTAGAATACAATAAGGAGGAGGAAGAACCAGATTCAATAATTTTCTTATGCTTCTAGTAGTTGTTCCTTACTTTATTATTTGCCAAAGTGCCAGAACTGACAAATTACCCAATAACACAAAACTGAAGGTAACATTGCAGTCATTGTGAAGCTGGATTAGTTTATAAAGTATCCTTGTTGTGTTTCATGAAATGAATAACTAATATTCAGCGAACCTGTTGCAGATTCTTCCCCCCTTCTTTCTCTTTCTGCTCCTTTTTAGTGCCAGAAAGAAAAAGAAGAATGTTAGATATTTATTTACTTGTCAAAAGAGAGGAAATTCTTCAAAAAGAAAAATTGTGCGTTACCTAAACCATTTCAGGATGTGAAAGGAAATGCATTGGATTTCCAGTCTGCCTGGCACTCCTTTGGGTAGCTGTATTCCTTGGGGAGGGGAAGGGGTTTTGGGGCTGGGGGAGTTGCAGTACAGTAATTTTTTTCCAAAGGGTAATACTGAAATTTACTCAGTGAATTACGAAGCACTATATATTGAATTGTAACTTGCATCAGAGCTGGCAGTTATGGCTTTCTGGCATTTTTTGTTTGGTTTTGTTTGTCTTTTTTTTTATACTGTGAACTGCAGACACAGGCTGCTGTCTCATGCGCGTAGGTGTTGCACGTTTGATGTGCCTTGTATTGCAAAGGATGCCCAGAGACGACAGCGTTCCTGTGGAAATCAGTGCCCGCGGGGGGGGAACCCAGTACTGAGCAGCAGTAAAGGCAGCAGGTCAGGCTCTGCACGGAGAAGTTTTTGGATGAGTTTTTTTGTGTTTTGCTAACTTTGTGTTTGGCGTAGGTTAAGCAGAGGTCTCCACAGGGAGCACTGCAAGAGCCTCACTGATGCGGGAAGGAAGCAATATTAAGTCCTGCTTTTATTTTTTTATATATATATATGTGCTCTTTAAAAGCTTAAGTATGGCAGTGTATGTGCGTTAACACAACTACACAGCTTCCAAAATAAAGCTGGGCTGATGGTTTGTACTGGGGGCAGGGCAAACCTGCACTTCTTGAATTGCTCTGCAAAGCCGTTCCTCCTCACCTCCTTCTTTGCTCCCAGAAGGTAGAGAGGGTGCGAATAACTCTATAGTACTTCATTCTGCTCCACAGCAAAAATAGTCCCATTCTGGCCCAACGCTATGCAATTTAATAATTAAGAAATATTTTATGGCACAGATATCAGTAAGAAAGAGCAAGCGCAGGTGATGTGGAAAGCACATGAAAGCTGTATTTAAGTTCATTTGATTTGATACTCGTCCCTGCAGCCCGTTCCTCTTGTGTCATGATGCAGAGCCAGAAGGATGTTCTCCTTTATGGCAAATTTCAGCAGACACAAAAGTCCTGAACTCGCATTTAATGCCTGACACAGAAGGAGGCAACCCAACCATGCCTACTCCCGTGTAATTATGGATTGTTTCAGCCTCTTGCTTCCCAGGAGGATGAGCTAATTGAAGTCACTTTACTATGTGCCACTAAAGGATCATCCAGATCTTTGATCCTCTCTGGATTATTTTTAAACTGTAACTGGTATTTTACAGTGCCGTTAATTCACCCCTGAATGCTTTTATGAGTACGTCTACATAACAAGGTACCCAAATTAATTCTGAATGTGCTTGCTTACAAAGGAGGAGAATCGTAGTAATGTTAATGAATCAGCCCGTAACAGTTTGTATGTCCTGCTTTGCAACAAAGCGGATAGACCAAGTTACACCTCGTGCCAAAAACGTACAGTGATGAGACAGTGGATGCTGCCGGGGCCACCTCTGCAGTGTGCTAGCACCTATAGCACGTGTAACTCCATGCTAGCTCCCTCTTCCAGTTATGATAAGAGCTGCAAAACACAAGCAGGGTCAAAATAGAAAGAACCTATAAGTTGTTATATTCAGTCATTTATATTTAGCACCTACTTGTAGGACGGGTGGGAAACTGGCACAAGATAATTAGGTACAGTTTATGCTAAAAGAACTACTACTCTGTAGGACTGGAGTTATTAATAGAGTTCATTAGGAACAGTTTTGAGACTGGTGCTTAACTTGGCAATGTGCTAATGAAATTTGCCAGTGACACAAAACCTAGCAAGGTATTGCCAGTGCAGAGGAGGTTTAGGAAGAAATAGATGACTGGGAGGGCTGCAGTAATGAAAATAATACGAATAATAATAAAAGTACAAGATTATGCATTTTGGGACTTAGAAATGAAAAATTTCTGCCATAACTGGAAAATCACAGTTGTAGATGATGGAGGAAGAGAAGGACTTGAATATTAGAGTAGATCTTTTCTTGGTGCAGCTACGGAAACCATTGCATGTAGGATATTGTTTACAGTTCTGGTCACAATTGTTCAAAATGAATGTTAATCGGAACGGGTGTGGAAAAGGACTTTCCATCTTCCCCATCAGCATCACAGCCTGTCTTTCAACAGGATCCCGAAAGGACTCGGTTAAAACAGCCCAGCAGAACCAGAGAAGAGGTCAACTTGTTTCCTGCGGATGCATCGGGATGAGATATCAGATGCTGACTACAAAACCAGAGGAATGGTAACATACAGTCAGATCAGCACAAATTTCTCCTGAATGAATTAAGACAAAAATCCACTACAGGATTGAGGACCTGGAACCCCCATTCTGCAGGAACAGACTATGCAACGAACCTCGCCAGTGTAGTGTGGAGACATCAGCTGGCAAATGAAATGGTGCGTCATGGTCGCTTGTGCTAGGAAGGGACCCGGTGGGCCAGGCTGGAGGCTGCTTTGGGTCTTATGCTCTACACCATTTTTTTTTTAAGCTAAGCTATGCTTTTGAAAGGCCTGCCATGCAATTTTGGTGGTTAATGATACTGCAGACAGTCCATCTGTCTGTCTATTCCCTTCGTTAGCAGCATAGATGGTTTGCTAATTAGGAGAGGTGTGATTTAGTCTATCCATATGGAATAAAAAACAGATAGGACAAGATTTAATAGGAAAAAATCTTAAAGTGTCTTTAGAGACTGCAGCTCTGGAAGGGGAGGGCAAAGCATTGGTAATTTTATTTGGTTTTTGTGATGCATTTACACTACCAGTGTGGCCAAGTCCCCAGGGAAAACTTCAGGCAGGTTCTGGTGTATTTTGAGGTTGTGGTGAGAGCCGTGATGTTCCCAGGGCTCTGGGAAGAAATCAAGAAGGTGCTGACCAATAATAGCTTGGCAAGTGAGCAGAAATTTTAAAAAGTTCCCTTTTAAATCTGTGCAAGACTAGAGCTACCCCTCAAAGTAGCCCATACCCACAACTAAGTCTTCCGTTTTCTTTTCAGTGTGTAATTTCACAGCAGTTTGATCGCTCTTCCACAGCATTTTCATCATGCTGTACAACAAAGGAGAGAATTACTAACAATTAGCTGAACTCTGCAGTCTTCACTCAAGCAGAATCCCATTGCCTTCACTGGGAGCACTTCCCATGTCTGATTTCAGATTGCCCCGCCCCCCCCCAATTTGGGAAAGGGCTGAACAGAACCCCTACGGGACCCCAGCACAGTGCCAGAAGAAAAGATCTTTTTTCTTCTTGTTATTGGATGCACTTAGAAATATTTCTAGAGAATATGGTATTTTGGTAAGAGTATGTATCACACCCGTGAATACATTTTGACTAAAGCAGCTGACTTACCATCAGCAATGATCTGGAGAGGCAGATATAAGAGCAACGCCCTGTAAGTGATTGGGAAGATCATTTCATTGAAAGGTTTTAACTTTTACAGTACTGTGATTTTTTTTTTTTTTTTTGGTGGAGTACATATCAATGCATGAAGCAAAGAAAGCACCTAATCTACCAGCACTACCTAATCCAACTAAGAAAATTATAAAGTGAAGGAGTAAAAAAATACGCCTGGATAAAATGATGGGCCTTATGTCTCTTACTGTATAGTAAGACCAAATACTCTGAGAAAACCTAATTGCAAAGCACTTAGGAAACATTGATCCAGTAAGTCTTTGAGTGACAACTTCCCATATCCTGATGTCTGATGCATTCGGGATTTCTTGCCCGTGGGGATTTCTGTAGGTTAGATAAGCCCTTTTGCTGATAACCTGTGAAGTGGGGAAATACCTGAACTGCACAGGAAACAAATAGATGATCCTGTGCAGGTATCTAATAATAAAAACAAATTTTTAAAAAAAGATCTGGAGTCCTACGTATTGGGGGTTGCTGGGAGGGCTTGGAGAGGGGCCCTGCATGTCCAGAATAGGGTTATTTCAATCTCTGAACTGTCTATAAGGTTGCACCCTACCCAGGGAATTGAAACAAACTCCATTTTTAAGCATTGACCCCGATTTTATCCTTACCCTTGGGAAGCAGCAAGCTGCCTGTCTGTTGCAGAGCTGCCAAGGCGAGCGGGGGGGCTCGTGTAGATTTTGCTGCTCCTGTGCCAAGGGGCTGGGGATCAGCCAAGGCAGCTCCTGCTGTGGGGGCACCACCGGGAACGGGGGCAGCTGCCCCAGCCCATGCTCAGCTCCTGCAGCCCAGACCTCTGCCGCTGAAGCAGCCAAGAGTGGCCGTGTCTTTTCTGCTGCCCCCAGCCTTCGGCGGGCACTTACTTATTTTGCCTGTGCTAGGTGCTAGCCCTGGCAGAGGCACAAGGAGGCGGTGAGGACCTTCATGTCTGTTCCTACCCTGCTTCTCAGAGCAATCGGGTTGAACAAGGTCCTAGATGAGCTCCCGAGACAGGTAACTCTTCCCTATCGTTATCTAACAGAACATCTTTTAAAATCGGTAGGGTGGGTGTAATTTAGATGGCTGTCACCATTTCTGCGAGCTGCTAGCACTGGCGATACAGAACTGGAGGGAAGTTTTGGGGAGGTAAGTCACACATTGATTCATTCCTGATGCTTTGATAACCTGTCAGCTGCTGTAAAACCCAGAGACGGAAACATCTGGGTTTGCAAAGCTGACGCCACTGGCTGAGACAGGTATTTGGGTTTTTCGGAATGACACCCGGCAATCTCTGACAGTTGTGGCATCACTGGGATGTGTCCCCATGTCAGTCAGTGCCGTCCGTGGGTAGGTCTCTGCAGCTCCTGTTGCCTGATTAATTCTGGTACTTTCTGCTCTTGGACTGTAACACTTTTCTTTGTTACTGCACTTTATTACCATCCCTCACCCCTCCAGGCATTTCTCCACACTGTATTTTTCATGGCTCTTGCAGCCAAATGATATTTTTCTCTTCCATCTCCATCTCCTCACTCCGCTTGACATGGGGCTTTGCCCTGGCTGGGGGATGTGCTGAGCTGCCAGGTCCTGGGCTGGGCAGGGTGAGCTGGGCTTTTCCCCCTGACTAAAGGTGAGCTTAGCTGGGCTGAGGCCTCAGGGAACAAGCGCAGCCTTAAAACGGCTTTTCTACTACAGCAAGGAGGGTCCAGCCGTTACCGGGTCGGGTACCACCATGCTCAGGCTCAGCCCTACTGCCAGAGGGGCAGCAACGCTCTTTGCAGTAGATGACAGTACAGGTGTAGTTTAAATTTAATCTCTAGTTAGGAATGGTAAAATGAACATTTTTGAGTAAATCTGGGACTAAAAAAAAAGCCTGTTCTTACTTCTGACTTGTCTTTTGCCTGACAATAGAAAGAATGAACTATTCCCATAATGTTTGACACCCTACAAGACCGTCAGCTCGCTCCTATCAGTTAAAACACATTTGTCTTTTCATTAGTTTAAACTTACAGGAAGAAAAATCTTTTTGTTAAGCAAAGAGGCATTTGCAAACATCAGGATTTAAAAAACAGTTATTCTTGCACGCTCCTAAGCCCCATATTTTTTTCCTCTCTTTGTTTTCAAGTCTAAAAATGACAGGAAGGTCAATGTGACCGTGGCTTAAAAACTGGGACCATGAATTTGATAAATGCTGCAGCCTCATATGACTTTACTTCCATGAATAATTTTTTTTTTTCCCCAACAAGACCACTTCTTGAGGAGGAGGAGGCTGACCCATGGAGCCCTTCTAAAAGACATTCTGATAACTCGGGTTTTTTCACATCAGCAGTGCTATTTGTTTGTGTGCTTGACATTTGTCCTACGTTTTTGTGCCACCTACTACAGCTCCCTCTGATCGAATCACTGCTTCTGTTATTATTTCTCTGTTCCTTGACTTTTTCCAGTGAACTGAAGAGACTTTCATTCTTGTTTGCTATTGATCAGATAATCCACAGGTCTGAGCTGCTCTGATATACCCGGGACTGCAGGTTGATGTATTGGAAAACAAATACATATAAGGAGTAGTTTACGCTTCTCTCCCCATACTTACACAATGTTTTAATATTTACAAGATATTTTTGATGCATTACAATTGACAGTAATTACATTACAATACGTATAGTGTGTGTTTCCAGGAGAGGTATCTGAGAAAGCAAAACAACCAGTAATTCTTTTGACAATACTCAGCTCTGCTCTTTTCCCCCCTCAAAAAACGCTCCGTTGTAGATAAAATAATTGGTTTGCAGCTAGTGTCTGTACACTTTCAACAAATTTAAAACAATTTTCACTATTTAAAATCTTCTCAAGAGGGGAAGCAGTAATTTTTGAGATTTAGTGAAGATAAACGCATGTTTTTCCATGAAGAGTTTCCTTTAGCTCTTGCCTTCCTTGACTGGTTTGGTACAGAAATTTCAGAGAACTGCAGGCGAAGGGATGCTGCAGCTTGAGAAGCCCTTCCCCAGGCATCAGGTGCAGTTCTCCCCTTAGGGTTGTTAAATTGCACAGGCTTTTTTCTTGAGCACGATAGGAAAATCCGATGCTGACCAACTTAGTAGCCAATAAGTCACCATTCTGATATTTCCTGGTCAAAAATTTTCCTCACCGAGTGCTACAGCGGTTAACTGGCCATCTGGATGAAACTTTGGGTATTTAACAGCCAGCTAACTGCAGCCCTGTGCAAGGGACCGCGCTGTCTTCTCTTTCACATCTGGATATTCTGGGGGAAAAACAACGTGGAAGTACCGGTCTACGATAGCTAAATGATAGTTAACGACTGGTGCATGGGTCACTGTCTTTAAACACAATTATTCCTGTATGGTTCAAATTTTGTGAGAAGGGCACAACATAATATCCTTAACAGGATACAGTACCATAAATATATTGAAAGCAATGAAGAATTTGGTCATTAGAGGTGGTGACTTGAGTTACCTTCAGCTCTATCTTACTCCAGAAAAGACTGAGGGCATTAAATGCTTTTGAAGATGGGATCGTATTGGAAAGATGGAGTTGTTCTTTTGAAGTGTATGGAAGCCTCTTGCTGTTGTTCATCCCCAGAATCCAGCAGTGGGATGCAGCACCGCCACAGGAGAGATGCACGCCTCCCAGCACATTGCCTGGAGCTTGTAAAGAGAATTAAATAACAGTGTCTCTTATTTATTTATTTATTTACCTTTAAGACAAGTACGTTTTCTCCTTAAGATACAACAGCAAAGCTTTTGGAGACGTTATATGGCCCTCGGTATTTCATAACGGGTTGGATTCCGGTTATCTGGTGAGCTTAGGCTGCATCTCTCTTCCCCTGTGAGCTCTGAGTGTTGGTGTGCAGCTTCCAGCCTGCCTGCATGGCGAGAGGAAAGGGCCAACACAGCAGCAGCTGTTCCGGGCTTTCATCAAAACTGAAGTTCACGAAGTTTTGGAGGTGAGATTGGGTACGTTTGCATGAAAATTCAACAAAACTCGGAAGTGTTTGCTCCTGTCCAGCTGGCCACCTGCCCTGCTCAGCAGAGACTCCCCCAGGAGCTTCTCCAAAGACTTCCGAAACATCTGAAAGCAGCAGGATTTCGGATAACAGGGAGCAGGTGGATTAGCTTGACCTTAGAGTTTGGACTATTGACTAATTCAGGTGTCCATACAAACCAATCTCTGAGGTATTTGTCTGTCTGAGAGATTACAAAACAACAGGGTCAATTTATAATCTCTTCCAACTTTCCATGCAACTTCAGCCAGGACAAAAATATTTCTTTTTACTTACACCATTATTACCACCCAGATGACTACAAAGATACAGAATTATAAAACTACTTGCTTCTACAATTGAGCTGCATTTTTACTGCATGATTTATAGGCCTGTGACAAGGAGACCCTTCTCTAATAAAGGGTTTTTCCAAATGAATTTGCATCAGTTTCATAGGTCGTACTCCTCACTTCAGTTCTTTTGTCTGCCATTTGCTATGGCTGTTAAACAGCTTTAAAATTAAAGTGTGATTATTCAGAAATCACTTCGTAAAACATTATATGCTATTTGCCACCGGTTTTTCCTTTGTCTCGCACTAGGCAAGAGAAACTGCTGAGTTTGAACTGGCAATGGAAAGTTCATTATGGATAATTGTTGATTAGATAGGAAAGTGAATTATAGCAGAGAGATCAGAAACATCTAATTGTCTTCACCATGGACATGATGCTTTACAGATGGAGGGAGCGTGCAGCTTGCAGTATCGTTGGTGGCACTGGGGTTACTAATAGATCTCTTGTTAATGCAGGCTGACAAATACGGGACAAATTGTGGAATATTTCACTGCTGTTACAAAGCACGTTTCCTTTGTTCAGCTTCTGGAACATGAATGAATTAATGGTAAATTGTATTTTTAATGAAAAAGTGTATTGGTGACAATGCAGGGTGGGTGCTTTGTTGAGGAGGAAGGTGGGGTTTTGACTATCTGGATAAACAGTTTTAAATCATTTATCTAATATTTCCTCCTTCAGGTTGATTTCCTGATACTATTGGTCTAATGATGGGTATCTTATCCCTATCCCAGGTGAAGCACAGAGGCAGTTGTCACACACATCCCAAAATGGGGCTAGCTTGTGGTGGAATGCTTTTATGGACCAGGTGGTTCTTCCCAAGGAGCGAGAGAGAAAGAACGACAAGAAATGGTAGTTCCAGTGTCTTTTTTTCTTAGAATAATGAAATGCTAAAATAATATCAACAGCCTCAGCTGCTTCAGTATTACTATTATTTGGCTTGCTTTGAGCACACACAGTTGTGTATAGGATGTTATTTCACCATCTGAGGGAAGTGAAAGTATGAGAAAGTAGGGATCTGGGAAAGGATTTTATTATTTAGAGTAGGATGGTAACTGATGGAGGGAAAATAGAAGGAATTAAAAGCAAAACATTCAGTTAGGGGACAAAGCAAATAAACTTATTTCTTGTGTCTTTATGTAACTGTGCTACCAAAATCAACCATTCAACAAGTAACAGCTAGGGATATTGTGGCCTGGAAAAGAGGCCGTGTCCTCCTCCCATAACCAGCGCGTGAAAATGGGGAAAGGAAAAGGCCAACCAGTAAAAGAGTGAAAATGTCAAGAAAATAAAGATGTCTTTTAAAGTATGGGGACTTTAGAGTTAACCTAAAAGACAGAATGTTCTGCTGAAGCTAGTGTGCAAGGTTAAACCTGTACATATTTCTCTTCACCCAAAGTCTGCTTTTTCCAAGCCTCATTAACCATTTTGCTGAACATTACAATCATTACTCTTCTGCCAGGTTATATCACATTTTTCAACTTTTAGGTACAGACCTTAGAATTATTGATCCAATGAATCATACTGACTTAGGTGCTGGCTGCTGCTGCAACACTTCTGTAGAAACCAGGATGTTGGCTAAGTATCGGACTTTTTTTTTTCTGAATACTCTTTATGTAAGGGAGTATTTTTCCACATGGAAAAAGCAGCGGCACGGGGGCATCACCTCTTTGCCAAATCTTTGCAGTTTCTATGGCACTGCATGATGTTTAAGGCATCTAATGGCAATGATGCACAAACACCAAAAAAAGCCACACAGATATGTTTTCTTCTTCATTACTGAAAATAATGAGATCTGTATACTATAGAGGCATTCTCTACTCAATACCTGAGGCTAGTGACATTATTTTGGCATTTTATTTGCTAACTGGGCTCATCTGGCATGGGAGGAGTATGAACAGGTTTGACCTGTTGGGGTCGTAACCTCCAGCAGAAGAGGGTTTATAAGAATCACCCATTTGCACCAGCAGAATGACTGTTGATTATATGTCTATAATATCTACAGTGCTACCGTAGATGCAATAGAAGCAGATAGGCATTGGTCATCCCTTTCTTTCATATGTTTTGGGAATGCCAAAAGACTAAGCTCTTTGTGTGAACAACTGATTTTGACTGCGCTACAGGGCAATCCTGCCTTAGCTGCCAGAGGGCACATGTGTGCATTGCATTAGGAGCTTTGGATTTTTGTCCTGTAGTCAGGATTATGGTACTTAAAGAATGCGCCTGGAGTTTATCCACCACACAAATGATTTGTATAATTTGAAATCTAGAATAAACATGCAGCCAGATGTGATGCTCTCTCAGGCTGTGTTGACGGTTATTGAACCTGGCTGCAAAAACCTGAAATAAGGTCTTTTAGAAGAGACACAGTTAAATCACTGATGAAATCAACAGTCATTGGAGGTGTGAAAAGTTATCCTGTTCTTGATATATGTACCCTAATTACAGAGTTGTTCATAAACTTTGATCAGTTTCTGTAAGAGACATGACAAGACAATAACGATAAACTAATTAAAGCTAAGATATTAAAGATTCCCAAGCATCTGCTAAGTCTGAGATGAGACATAAGAATGAATAATTTAATCCTGAAAAACTCGGCTCTGGTGCACTCATCTCAGATTGGATCCAGATGTATTTAGGGAAAAAATGCAGGACTTGATGCGTAGGAATTTGTCCAGGGGCAGTCCTGAAAATAGACTCTATTTATTAAACAGAGTGTAAAGAGGAGGCTTGAAGGATCATATCTGTAGAGCAAAGCATTATTTTTATTTTCATTGTTTCAGTGCCTGCAGTAGGACAGGAATAGCCACCTCCTGCTTGGAAGAGCCTGAGACCGAGGCAAGGCAGGGAAAGCACAGATGCTACCTGCCTTGCTCATATTTCAGGTTGCTACAGGGAATTTGTAACAGAGTTAGGAACAAGATGTTCTGAGTCTCAGGCTAGTACTTGAACATCAGGTTTCTTTGTCTTCTAGCTCGAGTACTTCACATTTGGTTTTCTGTCGTACCCGGGCTTCTCAAAGCTGCCAGAGAAATCCTGCACCTTCCCCTGGCATCCCAAGTGCTACATGACATCAGCTCTAGACAGGAATACGAGAGTATCCCCCAAATAATATAAATGAGATACAGTCTCTTTATTAATTATTAAATAAATTATCACGATCTTTAAAAATACCAAATAAGCTAGTTATATTGTAAGCACTTTTTCTTTTGTGTTTACAGGATGAAATGCATAATTCACGAGCTTAACCACTCCCAGTACTAAACTGGGATTACAAAACTGCATGTGGATATCCAGTTTACTGCAAAATATACATTGCCAATAAACTTAAGACAACATATTTTGGCAGATCTGAGTTGCTTTCTGTAAGCTTCGAGAGAAATGAGCTGTATGATTTATTTTGTAGAAAAATGTTTTGATAGAATATTCAACAGAATTTCTAAATTCACTTATCTGTTTTGTTTTTAAGAATAAAGAGATTGAAATAGTTAATAATTTTGATTAAATTAACTTTTCTTTAGCGAAGAAAACAGCAACAAAAAAAAAGATGTGGTAATTCTCTTGCAGCTTTCCAAAACAATTAGGCGGTAATGACTGCTGAAGAGAATTTCATGTCATTTCAAACACTGGTTGGAACAATTGGAAGCTAGAAATTTTTCTCACTGTGACTTTATTATCTGAAAGAAAATGACTAATTTGGAGTTTGTTATTATTGTTTTATAGTCCATGAAATATAAGTATACAAGTAAACATTTCCATGAATTTAAATATATAAAATACATAATGTGAAATAGTTAAAAATTAGATAGTTCTTTAGCTGAGGCTGAGCCAGGCTGAATTATAACAAGGGTTGAAGTCTGTGGTTTTCGGTACTCCAGCACAGCCTGCCTGGATTGGAGCTGCTGGCAGGTTCCACACTGAAAATCATCCTGTTGATGCAACTGGGGCCTTGACCTTGGCTGGCTGCACAGCTCGGTTCTCTCGGTCCGGGTGGCCCCGGCCGTCGGGGGCTGCCAGCCTGTGCCCCCGCTGCCGCACGAGGGGCTGGTGGCCAGACCTGCCCAGCGCTGCCAGACCGGGATGCTCTCCCTGCAGCCTTGACCTTGTCAGGGCAGCGGGACAGATGCTGTAGCCAAAGCACACGCAGCCCTCGGCTTACGAGCCAGCTTCTGCTGTATTATTATCATTTTATTCATGCAAGTAAAGAAATGCTCTCTCTTACTAGGCCTATTTTTCATAGTAACTTGTTCCCTGGTGTCAAACATATTGTAAGCACAGGAGTCTCGGCGAGCGACACATCTCTACGTGCTCTGGTCGTAAGCTGTACCTCGAGCAAACGTCTTGAATAAGGCAGAAGGTGAGGGCCGCCGAGGGCCCAAGAAAGATGTGAAGCTGGTGGGCACCGCTGGCCGGGAGCTGAGAGGGGTAAGGGTTGGCCCCAGGTGTTTTGCAGACAATACAGTTTATACTACTTACCACCGATAGCTACCTTCCGAGAGGCACATCTATATAAAAAAAAGCCAAACTCGTAATTCATTTAAAGATGACCTGTATTTAAGAATTACTGTATATTGCCTTTCAGTGAGACTGCTTATCCTGAAATTTTTCTTATTTTCTATCTCTGTTTGAATATATGAATGAATAATGACATACGAATAACGTTTGAAAGAATGGGTTCCTCACCTTTGAACGACTGTTGATTAAAGTAGTTCCATTAATAAGGCAGCAATGTGAAGCATTTTTTCCTGTGTGGATTCTCTAGCACGTAATGAGGTCTGGATTTATATCGTAGCTGCCTTCTTCCTAGAAATGCCAATATAAATCTTGCTCCTTTGCACGTCAGTCCAGGGTCTGTCTCGCTCCAGCCTGTTCGTTCCTTAGGAGCTCTAATCTGTTCCTTTGACTTTCATCCAGCTGTACTGCCCCAGGTAACTCCGCACAGCTATGCACCAGATGCTCCTTCTGGCGTTTCACCTTGCTCCTCACCTCGCCTGCACGGTTTAACTGTCCCTGAGCTCTGCCCAAGACGAATTTTTCCAGGCTATTTTGATCCTCATCCAGACCATATGTATTTCCTTCCCTTTCAAGTGCAGTAAATGTGTTCCTGGAAGCAGACGTCCCTGTTGATCGCATCCTGACCCTTCCTCCCCAGCAGCGCTCGAAAAATGTTCTCTCCATGCCGCGTCTTGCTCTGTTGGCGCCGGCGCTTCCCATCACCTCTGTGCCTGCCTCCCTCAACTCCCTTTATGTGTTGCACCACCCTTGTGCATAGGAAAGAAAGTCCCAATCTCTTTTGTAAGCTGTTGTGTTAACCTTTAAATCCCTTCTGAAATCTCGCTGTGCTCTGACGGCTGCAGCTCGCCCCTCTGGCACTGATTAGGTAAATGACAAGCTGTAACTTCTGCTCCCTGTTATTTCACTGTCCCCATCTCCCAACCTCTGCCACTCTGTTTTTCCTTCCTGTAGCATCCTGTCTGTCACACAGGTTATTAGCTCGCCAGCTGTCTCCTCTGCTCTTTCTTTCAATGCCAAGAAAAATGGGATCCTGAATCCTGATTTCTAGGCTGTGCCATAAAGAATAAGGATTATGATCACTGGTGCCATTCTGATTTATTCCATTATAGTATCTGTTTATAGCACATGAGCTTCATTGTACAGTAACAATAGAGATAAATTTTGCCCCCTTATTTTTCATAACTGCTTGCTACCTGTATATCATCAATTTTCCTCTCATTTAGATACTTGCTGCTACTTTGGGAAAAATAAAAATATCCCAGTTGTCTGGGTAATAAAGCTGGTGAAACAAATTCTGACGTGCATTTTACAATGGAATTTGATTGTGATAATTTTTCATGTGTTAAAAAAAGAGCATGCTGGCTTTCTCTGGGAAATGTTCAGGTTTGTGTTTTGTTGGGATTTTTTTACATCCGCAACTTGCTGTCATGTGGAAGATCTCCTTTTTTCATGGAAACACAGAAACATCCCAGCATTTACCAGCCGAGCTCACTGAAAAACTATATATTATAATTTAATGAGGTTTGAAGTTGTACAGCTAACACTTGAAACAAAAACTTTAAGCAGTGTGACTCTGAATTTTGAAAGTACAGCTCCCTGCAAGTCTGGTGTAAATACCTAGAAAAGAATGGGAAACACCAGACGTATTTCAAATTAAGTGAGTGGGATCAGCTGCTGCAATGGGTCTGGATGCTCTTCTGGAGAGCTTTAATCAAGAAGACTTTTGCATCCAGAGGTCAAGTGTCCGGCCACCGGAGATCACATCTCTTTCAGGCTGTGGGTGCCGTTACTGCCACACCAGCAGCTTCTACGTGTGGTTTTTGCGCAGCAGAACTTGGGCTTGGTTTCACTGGGATCTGAAAGCCGGCCAGCAGGTTTGCCTTTGGGGGACATGGCTTCCCTGAGGCTGTCAGGGTTTCAGGGTCTTGGGGCAGCACAGCGGCTGCGGGCTGCTGACGCTTGCACTTACCCCATGGCACGCTGCTCTCCATCCCTCGTGGTCCTCCATCTCCACAGCTTGCAGGGCGTTGCGTCCCTGGATGGAAAAGGGGGACTGTAGCTTTCAGGTTTTTGACGCAAGCCCAGCATGCTCTCACACCCATCGGCAGGGGCTTGCACTGTGGAAATCAGAGCTGCATAAACCCTCTCGCTGGGATTTGTGTGCTGTTTCTTTTTTTGGTTCATTAAGGTTTGTTTTCACGGTTGGGCAAAGCATGTCCTGGATTGGCTCCACTTCTCTTACTCCTCAAACTCTCTTGACTGCCCAGTGAAATAACGTATTTTGCTGTGTTGTTTCAATTACAAAAAGCATAGATAGATATCTTGGCTCTTACTGGTTATCATGTTGCAGAAATTCCCTTGTCCCTTTGGGAAGTCAGGGTGGGCGATCAGCAAAATGGTTCTCTCGGAAATCCCTGAAGAATATCCTGTTGCTGCAGGCAGCACAGGTGCTCGCCTCTCCCCCACCTCCTCTTACGTCTCCTTTCCCAGTCAGTATACATGAATTTATCAACCAAATGTTCACAATTTTATTTCTTTTGTATTATTAACAGGGAAACTGAAGAAATATTCGGATAAGTTGGAAATGGTCTTATTGAACAAGAATGAGAAATTATCTATGTGGTGGTTCTGTGATGTTGTTCCTCAGATGCAGTCCTTGGGAGATCGCTGCAATTGTTCACATTCAAACAAAAGGCGTCTAATTAAAGTATTTTAATCTGCTGATCAGCTATTCAGAGAGTAAGGGATGGCCATGTTAGGTGTCTTTGGAGACTGGAAATGAGTGCAGCGATGGTAATCAGAATATTTGTAATTATTTACACTCCTTAGCAGGCTACTGTGTGCATAATGTTGTTGGAGGTTGCTTTAGCTTCAGACTTCATTCCCCGCACCTTGGGCTGTTTAAAGAGCTCCAGGTCTAGTTACGCTGCTGGTCTTGATGTACCGAAACCAGGAGGCTCAGCTCCATAAGCTCCCTGTATAGTTCAGAGTGGAAAGGTCTACTGGAAAGTCATTCAGAGAAGCTAATCTAGATGCCTGTTCTGCTATTCTGAAGACCTTTCTGATAGTGTAATCTTTTGTTCTATATGATTTAAAGGAAGGGGTTTCTGATGGGAATCCAGCTCTTACAGCTTTCAGACTGTGGAAGATGTTTTCTGGTAATATCTCTAACTGCACAACCACAAGTAATTTTCTGTCAGGGCAGACATCAACAAGGACGAAACCTCCTTTAGGAACCATGAAGTTGATGGGAAGTCCTGTCCTCCTCCTTCATGCTGTGAATATTGTGATCAGATGACAAAAGTCTTGGTGCCACGGGAGCGACAGTAGAAGACTGTCAACAATAAACATTTTATTAGAGCTTGCCACGTTGAAGGAGATTTGTCTCAGGTCTCACAGGTAGTGAGATCTTACCAACATCCCATCACGTGCTGTCATTCATCGTTTCACATAAAATCCTTTTACAACAGAGCCTACAACCCTCCTAGTCCTCGCTGTTGCACGAGCGCATTGCAGGACTCTTGCCTGGAGTCAGCCGGAGAGGGGGGATGTGTCTTCTCCTGCTGAGACAAACCCACCTGAGCATCAAAGGGAGGGCAGCGGTGAGCAGAAGGGCTCTGCACCTGCCCGATTAGCAGCTTGTGTTCGTGCCACACAAGCTGTTTGGGTGGGATATTCACGTGACAAATATGTGACAAAGTTATTCCTGAAAGTATATTCTTTTCAATGTTGGAAATAACGTTGCCTCTCATTTGCAGTAACCACAGGAAGGACGATGAGAAGTGGATGTGGATGGCTGAAGACCTTTAAAGAGAGGGTGTGATCCAGCTTTGAGGCAGTTTTCAGCTGTAAAAAACCAGCCGTAAGCACGGTTATACTAGGTAAGAGAAATTTGTTTCACCC
>NW_008824372.1:279951-282819 GCF_000699105.1 Pygoscelis adeliae
AGTAAGACAAAGTTTGTTTCTTTAGTTGTATTTAGGTTCCACATAGTGTTTAGAAAGATGAAATATCTTTCACTGCATTTATTTTCCTACCAAAAGGATATTTTTGTGTTTTTATTTTACCAAAAAATATACAAACTCTCCCAAATCCCCACAGGGCTGTGAATAACTTGGTGATGGAAAGAGTCTCTGGGTAAAACTGTGGCTCACCCCAACACATGTGGAGGGTCAGAACTGGCTGGAACTGTTGAAAATTACAGCATTGAGTAAAAACTTCCTCTGAAAAGAACAGACCAATTAGCAGTCCTATTCCTGATACACTATGGCTATGAAATAGTGCTGTACCCATTTCAAGTAAATTCCCATAATCCTATGTCAGACTTTATAGGTGATGCCAGAGGAACCAAAAATAATTAGTCTTTTGTTGCTATGACTCATATACATGTCAGTGTAGCACATTATATAGAACTTTTAATTAAGACAAGCTAACTTTTGCTAAGCACTTACTTCTGTCTGTCTCATTTCGCTGCCATGTTACGCCTTTCTGCATTGCCAGAAACTGTTGAACTGTTGCATCAAATGGCCAGACAATACCACTTTACCCGGAGGAACATGCTGTACTTACATAAAGGAAGATATTTTTCTTCTACTGAAATGGATCCTTAAAAAGTATATTCTGAAATAAGTTAAAAGACACACAATGCAAGAAAATGTCTATATTGAGAATGTAGATTTTGTTCATGCTTTGTCTATGTAATACCCGAAGTCCTTGTGCTGCTGCTGCTGTTTGTGGTAAATTATATAACACCCCTTTTCTGACTCTTTTTACTATTATCTTCTCTGTTACCTATTCTTCTTTCCCCTACTCATCATCTTCCTTCCTCTTCATAAAATGTTATAAAAGAGAAAATTACTAAGTTTGAGGATCAGATGGGAAGAAAATAATGTGCCTCCTCTCCGTATGATCAGCCTTTGCTTGTGATCGCATCTGCGGCGGGTGAGGCGAATAACTGTGGGACCTGTGTAATAGCTCCGACTGAGTGAATTATTTCTGATGAACAGTAAGTACTTTGCCAGTCATTCTGACATTATTTTCGGATTTTGGGTCAATTAATAATTTCTGAATACTCTGGATATGAGAGAAAAAAGTCCAGGAAAAGATCCCACAAAACTGCTGGGAGCTGTTTATTTTGTGTATGCATATATGCATGTGTGTGCGTGTATATATATACGTATGTATTGTGGAATACGGAGAGCCAGGTTTTGTTCATTTTCTTTAAAAGGGTAATGGAATTGTTTCTATTTCACCAGTCAGGAGGGAGCCTGAAGCTGTTGGTTATCCTGCTAAGGCCTGGTTGGGGTCTCTCCTGGTGATACTCATCCTCCTTTCACAGCTGAATTCCACTCGTGCGCGAACTGATGCCCTACCAAACATCACAGCGGTACAGCTGGTTGAGCACACCAAGAGTAAATACAGGATTTACTTTCTGCATTTGAGAAATTCCACACGTTGCACCAAAAGGACAAACGACAGCAGCATTTACACATCCCTTCTTATGAACCAGGAAATTGAAAAGAAACGTCCATAAGTAAAATGCTTTTGCAGCCGTTTGTGGTGATTGTACTCATTACCTCCACAAGATTGAGAGCACCAGACTCTGAGTTAGTTCTGAGGATCCTTTGCTGGTCCGTAAGCTGATGTGGGTCTCGCTCTTCCTCGAGCATGTGAGCCTACGGTTTATGTCTAAGATGTGAACAGAAGTGTATAACTCTTTTATTTTCCTTTTAGAGAAACAATAAATGTTGTACAAGGGTTTCAGTCTGAATCGAGATTTTAGTGAAGTAATTAAGGAGACAGCCACATGGAGTCAGAGAACTCGTATCGGGAGCTTGGCGCCTGCAGTGAGATGCTGCATAGCCATCAGTGAGAGACACTATCATGCTGTTCCCCGAGTAAAGAACTTGCATAGCATTTCAAATACATTTGCTAAAATTCATATAATGATGATAGAGCTAGGGTGAGTTTCAGTCTGTGGCTTTTTTCCCCGGTAAAATAAATGAGGGTTTTTTTCTGACCCTGCTGTGTGTTAGTGTAGCGTGAAAACCCTATTTATTGAAAAATAGGTTGCATAGTGAGTTCTGGGGCTTGAATTTGCTCTCAAATAGCAAGAAATAGACTGTGGCTTTTCTATAGCATTTAAGACTGTAAGGGTTAAGAGTGAATTATGTGCTTTTAATGGGATGTTAACTTGAGATAATGTAACTTCATTGATAAGCCTTAGAATATACTTTAAATAGATTTTGTACTTGGTAGCAGTCTCAACTGTATCTCGTTACAAGTGGAATTGAAAACAAAACTCCTCTATCCTCAGTGGAAGTACCCACCGTAGCGTGGCATAATATTGCTGTTTATGTAGGCATTTGCTGCCTGCAGTCTGTTTCCAAGGCAAAAGAGATCAGAACTCCCTGATCGTCTGTGTAGAGGATCTCTCTCTTTTCACTGGAATGGACCCCAAAGCCCCCCAGAAACTTTCTTTCAGTGGCTAACACATTAAAAGACCTCATGTCTGGGAAGAAGTAATAACATTTATGTGTATTAACTACAGGTACCTCCTTTTACAATAGTAATTTAAAAAAAAAAGAGAAGAAATCCAGCACTGAATCTAAATAAATCTCAGCTGCGAACGCTCTTCTGGTTTGACCACCGTTTCTGTACTCTGAGCGAGAGACTGTTGGTACCGTTGGAAGCCTGGGGGACGAGCCTTGAGGGGAGCGGCATTACTGAAAGTCGTTTTGCAGACTCTTCACCTCCTCCGACGGGCAATTTTATTTCCACCGGCCTTTCGGACTTTCGCACGCCTCCGAGCGTGG
>NW_008824372.1:283209-291268 GCF_000699105.1 Pygoscelis adeliae
TGTGTGTGTCTTGTGGAGAAACTCCCATCCTTGCGTTAAATCCTCAAGCTTTTTGTCCTCTTTCCACGCGTTACGTCCCTAATATTGCACAAAGGCAAGATCCCAGTAACGCTGACGTAAAAGATACTTTTTTTCTTCTCCTTAATTGAAACTGCGTTTGATCAAGTTCCAAACAGATATTTTACAAGCAGCAGGTGCGTACCCACGTTATTTCCATTAATTGTAGGTGGTAGTGCATTTTTGGGTTTAGATTATGTACCTGTGATCTTAACCTCAGCCGCGGACAGCAGGAGCACTCGCAGAGCTTTAGTCTTCTCCTCTGTTTCCACCATTTGCTCTAGTCGCTGTGCATTTCTGCATCATACAATATGATCATAGCCGCCAGACTGCACAATCCCCCTACTTAGGTCCGTGTCTTTACCCGCTTACCTTTAATATTTGGGGAAGTGCAGACTTTATTTCCTCCTTGGGAGTATTCAAAGAATGAAGGAAGACCATCTCACCAGCTAAAAGAGATGCTATAAAAAGAAAAGAGTGAAAAAAAAATATGCTGGAAATCTGTTTTTATTATTGAAATGAAGCACATTTCATTGCCTAATAGAATTTATCTTCTCAGGTAACATGTTTTGTGCTGTAAAGAACCAGACAGCCATTTTCTCATAAGCTCCTCAAGGTGCAAGTTTGTGAGAGCTGTCAAAATATATTGTGTTGCTGAAGCTCACTGCCGGCATGCATTACACGGCATGCGGGAGAGCCACCGGCTTCGTGCATCCAGGTACATCCCTGCCTCATGTGCGATTCCAGTGGTTGTTCCTAACTCAAAGTAGGAAAGGTATCCGCGTGTTGACAAAAATAATGCAAGAAAAACTTCCCAAGAGTGTCACTACGTACCACAGTGTTAGGGGAGGAGAAAGAAGGTGCATCACTTGCTGGCGGTGAGAAGGATTAGGAGCTCAATTTGTTATTTTTTAGGCTATTTTAGCAGAGGTGCAGTGCTTCCAGAAATCCTAGGAAACCTGTACGGGGGGGAAAGCAATGCAGGTGTTCGCCAGCAGCACTCCGTATTCCCGTGCAACAGGCACCGTGTGTCGTTCCCGCTGCTCCCGGCGCATCTGCCCAGAGCAAACTTCCCCCAGATGAGCAGTACGGGTAATGCATGCTCCAGGCAGGAGTGATCGCTTGCTGGGAGCTCTTCTAATATGCTGAGAAAAGAGAGAGGAGTACGTACCTATTAAAAGAGGAGTAAATTATTTCTTGTTGCTATTAGTCACAGCGCTGTTACATTATACATGACTCCTCACGGATCAAAGCCACAGCAAAAGGCAGCTTCTCTCTCTTGTTAAGGATTAGTCTTTTTGTCGGAGAGATGGCATGTGATAACCTCTGCTTTTCTCAGTAAATTGGTGGTCTTTCACCCTTCCCTGTAAGCATTTAATAACTGGCATTAGCGTTATAAGTGTAGAGAGGAAGAGAGTATTCGTTATTGCGTTG
Source organism: Pygoscelis adeliae (assembly GCF_000699105.1). NCBI lineage: Eukaryota > Metazoa > Chordata > Aves > Sphenisciformes > Spheniscidae > Pygoscelis > Pygoscelis adeliae. The sequence continues at coordinate 284,701 of NW_008824372.1, forward strand.
TGGTATGGAGAGTCTCAAACACATCTGGGAGTTCTGATTTGGAAACAACTTCTCTTGTTGGGGTGTGCTGTGCCTTAGCAGGATGTATATAGCTGCCATACCGCATTTGGAAGTCCTAGCTAACGTTATCTCATTAGAGCTGTTAGATAAATCTATGGGGCTGCACAGGTTTTGGATTGTTAGTTTGTAGTTCGTGTTAATTTTTCTCTGCATATCCTGTTCCCTGCCAAAGGGAAAACACGTGATTTGTCTGGGGCTTTTTTTATGTTCCTGCTCCTTCAATTTCCTTGAGTATTTGAAAAAAAATTGGTCCTTTACATAAGATTAAGTACTCCAGATTTGTAAGAGCCAAATTAATGGATGACACAAAATATGTGATTTCAAATAAGGTTAATTTCTACGCCTCATATTATGACTTTTTTTTTGGTTTGAAATAAGCACGGTTTGAGCTCAGAGGCTAATGGAGGACAAGATGCGCTATATGATAATTGTTGAGCTTTTGTTCTATTCTGATAGGATTTTTAAACAATGGCTCACCCACACACACACAGTTTGCTGGGCTTTTACATATTTTTCAGGCTCAAGCTCCACCACCATTCAGGCTGAATGCAAAAAAAACATAGAACTGACTTCATTACTTGCTTTCTGGAAGTGATTTGACAGCCATTTAGAAAAATACTTAACATTCACCAATTTCTCTGGTTCCCCCTATCCCCTAGGAGCAGACTGAGAACAGATCCATTCGTCTCCATCCCACCCAGCAGCCCGGTGCGTGGCAGTGGCTTGGAGGCGGCAACGATGCCTGCGCGCTTTGATTCATGCGATCAATAATCCCAAGGCTCTACCTAAAGGGATGGAAAATGCCGTGTGACCCAGGAGATGAGTAATGATTGTTGTCTGTGGCCAAATGACTGGGCTACAGTTTGTGTCAACAAATAAAGCCTCCTGAGTGCAGCCAAATGCTAAAGATCCTTTTATTTTACATTTTTTAAATCTTTGCTTTAAAGTTGACCTTATTTCTCAGTGGTAAATATGGTCTGGCTCTACAGGAACAAATTCGGGGGTATGTTTAAGCTATGATTTATTTAGGTCTTATTGCCGCCTTCAGACAAACGTTTATATTAATTGGTTCATTCATTTACTCTAAAGCATCCATCATCTTCATTTTGACTCGCATTCCCTGAAATATCAGTCGATTGGGCACCTCTGTGGCTGTTGTAAGGGTAAGAAGAATGGTTTTGGGGGGGAAGCTGTTGGCTGGTGGAGTCTCTTATATGGCCATGGGTTTCCTTAAACACACTTCGACCCTGACCCTGCAGGCAGCAGTGCCCAGCGGCTCCGGGCAGGCCCGCTCTTTGTGTCCCTAAAGGACAGAAAAGATACTCTCTTGATATCGAGGAAAATGTAATATTTATCGTACTACAATTTATTATACCTTAGGAAAGAATAAATGTTGTCTTTTACTGTGACAGATTTCTGTTTTATCCACCAAATTCATTGCTGGATCAAGCTGGTGCTTGCTTTTCTTGAGTCATACGGAGAGGGGTTTTTGGCATCTAATATACTAACATGTGTGTATTCTTTGTGGCTACAATTTGAACAAATGTTTTGAAATTGTGACAGAGAAAATGATTTTTCTTGCCTACATTAACAAGTAGGTGTCGTGTATTTTAATTACTGCGACCAAGCTGCAATTACAGCTGATAAACATATGGAGATTAAGCTGCAAAAGGAGAGGAACATCTACATTTTCTTAAGGAATTGCCGCAAAGATGAATAGAAAGGGGGGGAGGGGGGAAGGGTGGACAAAATGATGCCAAATCTACTTATTATTAATTACTGCAATACTGTGCATTTACGATATATAGTACACTCCGTGACCTCAAAGAACTTGAAGCTCTACTACATAAATAAGTTATCTCTTTGTGATAAACGCTCACGTCCTTAGGTCAACATAAGCACCAAGATATTAAGGAGTACAGGTATGACTCCATGCATAAAATAAGCCCACAGAGGCTTGTACCGCAGCGTGGCTTGGGTGTGCATGTGTGCCCCTGTGGTCGGCAACAGCACCATATCGATGTACCGTAGGATCAGAACATCGCTATAATCTTCTGATCAGATAACAAGCATAACAGTATAATAGAAATAAAATGTGGTTTAGAAAAGTGTCCACTTTTTTTCTTTCTTTAAACATTGAGCTCTGTGGGAATTCCCAAAAGACCTTGAAGCCTGTATAGACTCACAGATGCTGTTGTTTCTCTCAAGATGCAGTATTTGCAGACTCATTGAAAAGGTTCTCCTGCCTTGTACAAGACTTGGTGGAACAACTGCTGCGCTATGAACATGCACCATGGCTGCTGCCACAAAGTGCGGTACGCTCACATACTCGGCCCAAAGGGACAGTGAGACATGGTGACCTATTTCCTCGCGGTGCAATTCCCAGAAACATCAGTTGGCACGAAAACATTTCTAAAACAGCTTTTTCAGTAGAGTAGACTGACCAAAGAAAAGTACATTGCAGCCAGACACTAAGCAGTTTTCTAGCGGCTTTTGAAATAATCATATATTCATGAATTTACAGTAGCCTTTGAAATCTGTCAAGAACTGTGCTTCTGCACCTTCATTGCATTGCTGTAAAGTTTGTTTTAGCGTGGAGACACGGATGTCTAGCAGTGTGCTGCAACCGAGAGAAGTTCCGTGACCGACTGAGATGACAGGCTGGGTACGTTTCACCCCCGTAAACGACAGCATAACATATTGATCCGGAGGGAGATGGCATTTGCCATATGCTTGGTGCTACAGTTTTTTGCTGGAAAGCTTTGGCCCCGGACCAAAGCTCTGTGGTTAAACTTGCCTTGATCTTTGAGGAAATTCTCGGCTTCCTTCGGCAGCTCCTCCCAGGTTACAACGGAAAAGGACGGATGCAGCACTAGGCATCACTTGCCATCGTCTCCAGCAATCCCGGTGGCTCTGTAGCCTGTTATAAAAGCCGAGGACCTAACCGCCTGAAATAAAACCCGGGACCCCTCGGAGGTATTTCTGGTGAGTGTCTTCTGGTGGAGGTATAGCCTGAGTCTTTCTAATTTTGTTATTATAAGAGAATGTTAAAACGATAACTGTTGAGAGATTCTCTTAGTTCTTATAGAATTTAAATTTATATCTTTTGTGATCGTGTACCCCATTTTACAGGTCTAACGTAAAGAGAGCAATATGATTTTGCACTGTAATATGGAGTTCTGGTAATTTTAAAGACATTTGCAGCTATGCAGTCTATAGAAAAAAGAGATTTTTGCTACCTTATACACTTTGCATACATGAAAGCCTTTGAATTAGCTTCAGATCATTGTCTAGCACTTCTCACAGACTGGATTTAGTGACTTTTGACAGCTGGCTGCCCAGGGCTTCTGTCTGCTGCGAGCCTTCCTCCAGCAGTGGGCTTCAATAACTTGAAATAAATATTGGCAGTTTTAATTTCTTCCTGGAAGCTGGCTTCCTTGTAACGTTCTCACAAGCAACGCTTGGACACGTTGGAGGTCCCTTACATTTTTATTCACGGTTCAGGTCCTAGTAAAATAAATCATTTATGGCCTCTGGCGTTACCAGCAGTGAGGGATGTTCTGCGGCTGGAGCTCCGGGTGCATCGCTAGAGCCACAGTCCTACACACTTGATCCTTACAGATAAACGTGAGTGCAATGAAACCAGCACCTGATAAATGAGCTTCAACTGGTCATTTGAAGTTATCCTGCCTGAATTCTACCCCCACCAAAATGGGGAAAAAGACAATTTCCTCTATTGGGCACCTAAAGAAATCTGTATGTGTCAAACACTGGTTCACGTGAGACACTTGCACTTTGAAACCTGGAGACCGGCTCGTACTTGGCGTCCACGTGTGTCCCCGGGGCTCCCCCCCGCCTGCAGACCCAGCATTCGGTGGCTGACAGCTGCAGCTGAGAGCGGTACTGACGCTTTGTCTCTTCTGCGTTCTGTGCCTGCGTACTTCAAACAGATAAAATTAAGGTATTATTAAGATGTTAAAGATCAGGATTTCTCTGTAACCTCTAAATTGCTGGTTTTGTGAATGGCATTTTATCTGGCAATAAAATCAACGGCATACCAATCCCTTTCTTGGGCATAGTCAGCATCAAGGGAAAAGTTCACTGCAAATACCAAAGATTTTCTTTCTCAGTAATAAACACAGAAGCCTCCAGCCATGCCTTTTTGCTGTTGGCATGAATGAAGGTTAATTGCCACAGTTTTGTGTTTCCCTTTGTAATTAAGAGTTGAGCCTTCAGTGCTTTTCACTGCAGTTACTGACAACTGAAGTTGATCTTTTTAATCGTTGCAGAAAAAGGCACGGACTCTAGAACGGATCCCACTCAAAATGCACTGGCTTTCTGTGTCTGGGAGCGTGTCTACATCTAGGAAAAGCTGGAATAGTGTTTTGGAGAATATACCTTTTAGGAACAGCAGTTTGAATTTTGGTTTGTCTGAGAATTGACTGAAAGTTATGCCAACGGAAGGTAGTTGCCAGGCTGGGGCTGTTACGGGCCGAGATGTGATTATGTTGCAAGCTGCATAGAAATTGCGTTGCCAGAGACTTTATTAAGGCCCGTTCTGTTTCCTGCTGTTTTTCTCCGTTTCACGTTTTTGTTCTATTAAGAATTTTTCCTCTTGTAATTTTTTTCCTCATGCACACAACAAAACCTCAATCAGGGCTCCATTAGTGAAGGAAATTGGGCTTTTTTTCCAACTATTGCAGGCAGTCACTGCTCTAGGAGAGAAGGTGGTGGTGGGTCTGGGGAAAAGCGATGCCGCTTCTGGCAGCGAGAAGCTCCGACAGGAGCGCGGGGAGCAGCAGCAGCAGCCAGCAAAATGCACGGGGCGGCCGGAGGCATCGCGCCTTTTGACAGCTTTATATTGCACAGACAGTTGAACAAATATGTGTCATTACATAGTTTGGGTACAATACACTTGTTGCTTGTACGTTACCATCATGAAAACATGCTTTGTTTTGTTAATAAATAACTGTTATGTCTAAGAAATTAATTCACGTGGAAAGATTTATTGTAGTATACAATTATAGGAAGAAAAATGAAAAATTTGGCCCTTAGACTAGTTTGAAAGAATTTCTATCTCATTTGATTAGGAGAAAAGCCTGCTTTGTCGTCTTAAATTATTTTTTCTGCATTTAAATAAATCTTCTGAAACGCTTGCATGCCTGCAAGAATTATAAAAGGCTGTTCAGACCTAAATCAAGTGTTCCAGTGTTGCTGCATGAATCTTCTAAGGCAATATACTTTTGGTACCTTTGACAAGTTTTATGATTCAAGATAGGTGCACTGTGTGATGTACCATATTTCAAAGTAACGCATCTGAATAGATCATATCAATTTTTATATGCTAATAATTTGTTTTGGTATTTTAATACTAGGAGCTATAATTCATATCTATCACGTTCCCTAGACTATAGATAATTTGAATAATATTTAGAGAAAAATCACTTTAGGAATACCTCCAGTATTGCACTTTTCCATTGTGCAAAAGCAGCAAGAATAAACAAGTCTAGAAATTAAAAAAAAAAAAAATTGAATCGAAGGTCATCAGCTTCAGCTCAGGATTGTTCCCTCTGATGTTTGCCTTTCCCTTAGCCACAGTACATTTTCAGGTTGCTGAGCGTTTGGGCTCTTTTCCATCTCCTGTGGTAAAGCCTTGGGTAGGCAAATCAATCTTGCTATTTGCACACTCTTTTTGCCTAGAAGTACAATCTAAATGTTTCCTTTCTTAAATTTACCTCGAACTCCCACTGATATTCATGGTCTATTACAAAGTTTTACCTATTCTAATACATTACATGTTGTGGGAGCAGTTGAAACTCAATTTTGCTGTTGCAAACTGGATAATGATGGCAGCGACATTTGCAGTAGGAGCAGTGTGGTAATGGTGGGAATGCTATGGCAGTATCGGATAGTTATAAAGCAAATTGAAAACTATTTTGAGGGCAGGCATTACTGAAAACCAGTATAATCTCTCTAGTTTTGTAGCAACTCAGAATTCCTCTTTCTAAACATAAGATGCGCAAATGGCCATGAAAGCTCACCAGAACCTGCAGGGATTTCTAAGTGTTTTGTATAAAAGGATATAAAGCAACGATAAAATGAAAAAAAAGTTGGAAAAAAAATTGAAAATACTTAAACATAGAGAAGATAAATGAGGCTAAAAGCCTATTTTTATTGTTTCTCTGGTAAAAATACCTTCAGCGCTAAACTGGAAAATCTCATTGTATGGCAAACAATTTATCAGCTACCTGATCTTGAGTACCTTTGAGACCCCATCCCAATATTTATATTCAACCAGGCAAGCTGAGAATTATTTCTCCCCACTGCAGCTGCCCTCTCTCTACATGCACAAACCTATCTTCATTAATGGTTATTTGTCCCTGTGTTTAATATAATTAATTCTGAATTTCCAAGCTGTTTTGACAGAATGCTCCAGATTATGTCTGAAAGAAATGTTTGCCAAAGTGTTCAAGATATGAAATCTTCACATTTTTCTGTAAGGCTTTCC
>NW_008824372.1:291281-302896 GCF_000699105.1 Pygoscelis adeliae
TCTTCGTCTTGCAGAAGCAAAGCACTCTTGTGAATATTAGCATGCTGCTTAATTTTTTCAGGAGTCAAATTTTAAAAACCACACAAAGCACGGGGAGTGCTTCACCATCGCCTCCCTTCCACCGCTATTATCTTGGCATTTTCCATGGAATCTGCACCTTTAATGATTTTTATTTATTTATTTATATATTTCCCCCTCTCCTGAGTTACGGCTTGGAGAGCATTGCTGTTCAGGTGATGGTGCGATTTCACGGGTTTCTTCGTTCCCGCCAGGAACCCAACGCAGCCCACGAGCGTGCCAGAGATCAACAGTCAAAATGCTCAGAAGAGCCCGTGTAAATATTGACATCGCATCCCTGCACTTGGGGGATTTCTAGCCTTTGCCAGCTTATCATAAGCACCATGCCTGGGTGGCACTAACCGTGTCTGTAACACAAATCAGCATCTCGCGTCTTCTGCTGTCTCTGTTGACTTGTTTTCTGGTTTTTTTTCCCCTCTCTTTCCTTCCAGGGTTCCTGACATACCTTGCTGCGGTCTCTCCTGCGGAGGGAGCGCGATGCGCAGGCTTTTCCCCATGCCGGGCTATTGCCAGGGAGCTGAGAGCAGAGCCCAGATGTGGCGAGACGAGCATTCCTCTGTGCTGGGAGAAACAAACACAGCCCAGCCCTTCCTCCACGAAGAACCATGACCTTCCAAACCATGAAGGAACTCATTCAGTGCTGAGCTTTATCTAGAAGTAGGACATCCCCTGGATCCGATGGCTTGTTGTTCAAGTTTGTGTCATGAAGACCAAATAGACATTTCCCATTGTGAGCTTTTAATATAATTTAATCCATTCAAAAAGACTGATTTATTTTTTTTAAACCATTAAAAAAAAAATCAATATGGAGGGGCATGCAGGACTTTTGCAGTGCTCCTCATGGTGTGCTCATTGACCCATCTTTCACATGGATGACTTGTTGAAGATGAGGCGATGCTTTCTCTCTGGCTGGGATTTCTTTTGTGTTTGTTTTTTTTGTTTTGGCTTTTTTTTGTTTGTTTGCTTGGGTTTTTTTTTTACTATCCATTAGTTAAAAACAAAATGGCCTTCGCTAAAAGGCCAAAAGGGAAACTGAGAGGGAGGGAGGTAGAGAGTTTACTACCAGTGCCCTTTTTCCTTGGAAAGAAATATGTCACCTTACAAGGAGGAAAAAGAAGATGCTGAAGGGAAGCAGGGCAGTATTGCAGGGACAGAGCTGGCGGGTGAGGCAGCAGCAGAACAGGGTGTGTATGTGCAGGGTTAGGGAAAGGGATAGAGGTACAGGTCATGGTGTCCAGCAGGTGTTTAGGCTCTTGCCTAATATCTCTGAACTACATTCAGAAAGTCTTTGTTCTGGTTGTCTGTGATATAGAGAGTCAGCTGGCTACTCTAGAGGCATCCTTCATATCATTGCAAGAAAACAGAGGAAAAATGTTTTGAAAGGAAGGAAAAGGGTGAAACCTTTCCATTTGAGAATTTTCAGGAAAAACTACTTCTCATTTTTACTTATGTGAGGATATCACCGCTGGAGGAGTGGGGCAGGGTAGCAGCATTTTCCAGATGAGTGTGCAGTTGATTTAATACTTGTACTAAGGTATATTCAGAGATGTATCCAGACACCTTATTCTTTTCACAACTGTGTCTCCTCATAGAAACAGTGTGTAAAAGGAAGCAACTCTTCCCAAGAAGATCTTGTTTCTTTTTGGATGACGCTATTCACATGGCTCTTCTCAGGAGATAATTTGCAGTGAATATAGTCTTTCTTGCAGTAAAATGATGACATCAAACAGCCAGCATGTGCTGCTTTACCATGTGAAATGTAAAGGGAGTCTCACTTGCCGACACTGCTGGTTTGCACCATTTTATTGCAAATATTGAGACTGTTAACGTGCTCCTTCTTCACCAAGTTTTGGCTCCTGGGGGGAAGGACGTGCAAAAGGGGCTTCTCCCCTCCCTCATCCTTTCTCTTCAGGATCTTTTCTAGCATTTGGGATCACAGGCAAGCAATGGGAGATGGGAACAGCAAGGTTAAACATTGTGAAAGATAAAGCCAAAAGGAAAATGAGCTTCAAAACCATTTAATGTTAAAATCTTGAGACGTTCAATTGTTTTTTATGTTTTCTGAGTTCTGGACTGAGACCAAAATCTCTGAGTTGGCTTTAAGGCACTGACTTAATGGGCAGCAGACTCAAACCACGAGAGACCTGGAGGACTTGGTGTCCCTGGTTGATAGCCTCTCTCTGTCTTTCACAGCTCGGCTGTCAGTAATGCTCGTCTCCGGTTTCTCCAGGGCTTCCACGGAGGAACTCCCAGCTGGAGACCATGTCTGCTCTCCGCAGGACAAGTCCTTCGCCCTAACCCTGCCTCTTATGTGGCTGTGACACAGAGCTGTCTGTTTGGGCTGAGAAGTTACAGAGATTGTGGGGTAATTTATCTAAGTGTATCTAATGATCACTGCTTGCACTTTGAAACGAAATATCCCTCATCTTTTAAACCAAAAACACACCGCCCACTACTACATGGCTAGGCAGAGGGGACAGGTGTTGTCTTACAAGAAAGGATTTAAATAATGCAGTTGAAAGGGAAGCAGTAGCATGGGAATGCATCAGCAGCTGTCGGGAGTGTGTATATTGTACCTGCAAAACTGAAAAATTACTTATTTCACTCCTTCTGAGGACTATAAAGGAGGCCAAAAGAGTGGTAATTGTATTAGGAATTAATCCACTCTGCCCCTCAGTATGTTGAGTTGCCCCTTTTTACAGAAAGGACAGAAAAATGAAAGGGCTGGAGCCTCCCCCAAGCCTGTCTGGGGAGTGGGGCGCAGGGGGGAGGTCCCCCCCGTCGTCCTCCTGGTTCTGGCAGGTTTTGTGGAGACTTTGTCTTGTAGTTACTCATGCTTTGGGGTAAGTATTCCAGTCCAACACTTAAGGCAAACCATGAAATACTGTAAATTGACTGTTATTTGGTTTTCTGTACCTTGATAATTGAAACTAATAGAAGCAAATAGCTAATATTTTCTGGTGGGATGACCTTGGGACCAGGAGACCAGCTAGTTGTGTCTTCCTCCAGGGAGGCAAGTTAGAGGAATTACTGCCAAATAATAATAATAACAGCAGCAGTGCGGGCTGTAATTCCCCTCTCTCCTACTTCAGCGACACCTGAACACCAGCATGAAGAAAACAAGTCGTTTATCAAGTATAATTTCTTGGAATTGCTGGGTGTGTGGAGCAGAGTGGGGAACAAATGGGCAGACCAATTTCTACCTCATCCCAACCGTTAAGGAACTAGCATATAATTTTCCCATTTTGGCAATTTGTGCTTGCTTAGGCCAAATCTGGATGTGGACTAATATGACTTGCTGTATGTCCCCGTTTCCTTTTTAAAGCGCTCTGAGGTGCGAGCTTTGCTGCGCCCACCTACAGTTCCTAATGAGGGATCTGACCCTGTCGCTCTCTGCGTTCCCGGGAGATCACCCACCCCGGCTCTCATTTTCATCTAGTTTTTTTTAAGAAAGTGAGGTTCATGTGATACCCGCAGAAATGCTGAGCCTTTTGCATTTATTTTGGTCTCTATAAAATCAACTAGATTTTACAGTGGGAGACAAAACTCAGGGATAATTAAATACTAAACCACTTCTTTTTAATAAGTTGGTAAAAGGAAAGGGCTGTCCTAAAGAAAAGTGGACAGAACTTGGACATCAAAAACTGTTTGGCAGTAGCATCTGGCCAGGAAACCAGCAGGTGGAGAAATCTGGGCATCAGGCAGCATCATAAAACATAGTTCATGTGCAGTGGGGTTTTGTTAATTGTGGGGCTTACGGAAAAACTTGTTACAGACTCAATTCTATAGAAAGAGGAAGCGATGGAGGAAGAGGAATGGACTAAACAGTTGGGTAGAAATATCTCAGCACATGACAAAGAAGCGAGTGAGTGAGAGGTACTGCCTGATTTCTGGGTGACTGGATGACCTGATGCCAAGTAAGTTCATTTCTTGCTAAAAGAGGTAATTCTGGCCAAAAATGAAGTGAACTTGGTGTGTCTCTGTCTGAAAAAGGGGAATAAGAGCCAAATGCCAGAAGGTTATACTGGTTTCTTTGGGGAGGAAAGCAACGAAATACTGGCCAATGCGAGATAGCTGCAGAAAAGGGGATGGGGGCACAGCGATGCCCAGCATGTGACACCACGGCACAGCCTGGGAGAGGGAGAAATGGGTAACCTTGAGCACTTGTATGCAAAAAAATCTTAACAAACAGAACAAGAAGCTGCTGTGTCACGTGTATAGTAAAGAAAAGGTTTGAGTGGTTCTGAAAGCTGCAGATCTGCAAGCTACCCCTTCACCTGTAGGAAAGGTACTAAACCAGTAATTTGAAAAGCCATGTCTGGGGGCAAGAGGTTTTGATTGAGGAAAGAACAGTCTGCACTGAGCCATAAAAACAAAATAAATCTGTGATTAAAACCACTCAAGCGATTTCAGCTGGGTCCTCCTGGGCTGAGTGAGCACAGTGAAGAGAGGAATAAGCTTGGCACAAGAGCTGTGCTCGTGCCGTGCTCCTGCCAACTGGGATTTTTCTTCAAGGCCCCACTTCATTTCCAAACCCCATTTCCCTGTAGCACTTTGCAAGCTACAGGCAGCATGGCCAGTCCCTCCCAGTTCTTCCTCGCTGCCCCGCGCTCTTTTGCCCACTTGCATACATCCCCTTCTGCACAGAAAATGGGAAAATATGGGTGTGTTGCAGTACCTGACAGGATCTTCTGAGCATCTGGAATGGTATGAGAAAAGGAGGGACCTCACGTGGTAGAAATGTTAGTAGGTAAAGAATAAAGTAAGAATAAAGAAAAAAAAATAAGAATAAAGACTAACAAAGGAAAGGAGCCTGGCTCCTTGTTATTAATCTACAAGTTGGAGAATATAAAGCAGCGAATGAAGGTGTTTTTGTGGATTTGGTCCTGATGCCAAATTTGTATGAGATGAGCTCTAGGGAGTTCCTCTTCATTAGGGGAAGGATTAATGTAAAAGGTAGGAAAGTAAGAAAAAGCCCTGTGTGAACAAATTACTTATGCAGCAGAGTAATTAGATAAGACATTCACAACATATTTATTGCAGAGATTTAGTTACTTAATTGCTCAGTAGATAATGTGTGTATGTATATACATGCATGCAAGTTATGGATGTTTCTGCATGGAATTATCTATGAATATGCTATATATCTATAAAATGGCTGATAAGGGTCTAAGATGACTGTCATGAGTTTAAAATGCCTTTTGAGCTTAAATAGCTTTGCCATTTAAGTCAGCATTTCACTAACAAATGGAAGTTATTAAAAACCTTAGAGGGCAGAACAATCCAGCTTTACAAAATCTGAAGACAATTCAGGTGTTGGAGGGAAAAACAGGACTAGTAAATACACTTTTTTCCTTTAAATCTTTGTCTTACTAAGGCCAGTCCATCAAAGAATGCCGTGACGTGTGGCCCAAGGCCATCGAGTTGCTGAGGCTTTATGAAGGAGTTTGCATCCCTGACGCTGCAGTACGTGGCTGTGTTGTATTCACAGCCAGTTCCAGTTGGGAAGCGAGTTAGTTTAAATCATCGTGAAGGCAAGGTTGGCTTTAAGTAAGTCATTTTATCTTTCTTTATAATGCTTTGAAGGAGGAAATTTTGCTTCTTATGTAACTCTTGAGAGCTGTTATTTCCAGCAGCCCAACCTGTGAGCGCGGTGCTGAAGGACACGGTTTACAAGGTGTAGCTTGTTGCAGAGCCGTAAACACACCAGCTGTCTTTATTGATCAGACTGGGGTTTCCAAAGGAACCAAGGAAATTAGTCACCCGCCTTTCCATGTAAACAAATGAACAGCATGCCTTGCAAAGATAATTCTCCCATAGCTAAATAAATCTCAGGCGAGGGGGAGGTATCGCCATCACATGCCGTGACCCCGCACGAAAGGGTGGAAGTTCTGCAGAAAGTTTAGTACACTTTTGCTCTGGAGGAGTTACGTGTCACGCTTTCCCTGTCTGCTTTGAACTGTAATTCTCCCAGGACTTTCTGAGGTCTCTTCGTGCTCTGCGTGAGGCATTTGGTCAGGAAGGTGCTGCCTGAGTCAGAGGCTTCTCCTTGACGGAGCAGGAGGGGTCTGACTCCCTCCCGGGCAGGGAGCTCATCTCACCTGGAAGAGGGTTAAACTCAGCTGGTGACAGATATAAACTAACCTTTACTGGGCTAATGGGGAGTTTCCCTGGGGCATGATATTCTGCACTTACTCATCCCAGGGTTTCTGGTTTGGTCCACTTCCCGAGCTAAGCAAATAGAATAAACTCATTTAGCAATATTTGGGTAAGTAAATCAGCGTTGGCACTGAACAGCATGCTGTTTGTCACTTCCTTTCTACTTCTCCCTGAAGAAACATAAGCTTCTCACCTTCACCAAATCCTGTCTATTAAAATCTAAAGCTGGATAATCACATGGACGAGTTCAGGTCCTACAACGATAAAATAAACGTCTGCTGCTATAGAGAAGCCAGTTGGTGACCTTTCCCACCCAGCTTCCCCGGTGATTCACAGGTTTTATTTTTTGCTAAGTACAAAAGCATTTTCCCTGGAAAATGTTCCTTTACTGAAGGTGAAAATGCATAAAACAAGCCCACAAAACACCGAGGGGAGGGTTAGGTCTTTTCACAGTTACCACTATTTATAACGTAAAGCAGCTGAAGTGTGGTGAGCTCTATGGAGAAATGCATGCGTTTGCCCGCGCCAGCCTGAGCTCAATGTTCCTGAGTTAACTTCCTCGTGTTAACAATTGTTCGGTGTCCTCTATTTTCAGAGGGAACTTCTCCGTAACCTGGTATACCAATGTGATCTCTTTAAACAATAGGTCTACTATTGAGGGCATTTGGCATTTGACTCCATTAAAAAATTAATTAAGAATTGATATACTGCATTTTTCATTTGAAACTCTGCAATCAGGTAGTAAAGTCTGAATATTCATATGAGAGTAATATCTTTTCAGCATTCATTAATCTGAGTCAGTAATGAACTACAGGTAAAATTGAGTGATAATTTGGAACAAGTAATTTATTTGATTATTTTTCCTCATCTTCCCCATTACTAAATATCCATGAACAGTTCAATTGACCTTCCTGAATTTTTCATTTAATATTCAAAGATTTTTTGGTAAATGGTTTGCAGGGCCGTTGCGTGTTTGGTGTCAGCCGTCGGCCAGGCTCGCCCGGGCTCGCAGCACAGAGCGGTGGCACCGGCGTGGCCGGTGGCGGTGCAGCCGGAGCTGCCCCCGGGGAGCGGTGCCAGTCCCACGCGGAGCTCTGTCCCGCGGGGTGCGCTCCCTGGGGAGTTTCCCTGGTATTTACCCTGAACCTTCCTCTCCCAGTTCATGACTGATAGGGCAAAACCCTGAAGAACAGATCATTCCTTTCCTCTTTACTGTTATCTTGAATATATTTTAAGTTTCCAAGTTTTTTCTTCAATCTCTTTTTGTTTTAAGGCTCAATTCCCCAACTTTGTTTCACCCTCCCCCTTGGTGATGTTTTCTCAACCTCTGATCTCCTTCCTTGTCCTTTTTCGATTCCCTCCATTTAGTCCACAACTTTACTAACACACAGTATGTAAAAAAAAAAAACAAAACCAAAACAACAACAACAACAACAACAACAAAATTTCTCCAGTGAGGCCTTCTTAGGACTGAACTTAGTGGAAGGATTATTTCCCATATCTTGATAGCCACACTTCCATTTACCATCCCAGAACGATTGCCTCTTGCAGAGCAGCCATCCCCAGCTCCCCTTCCCCAACTTGCTCTGCAGTTGTTCCCCGGCCTGTAATTACGCAACCGATTATTTCTGCCCAAGTATAGTATCTTGTATTGTGTCTCCTGAATAACGTGCTTTCTTTAAAGACTATTTCTGCAATTTGTCAAGACCTTTTTGAATTTTAATCCTGCCCTCTCGTGTGCTTGCAGTCCTTCCCTGCACAGTGTTATCAGCAAATTTAAAAAGCATACTCCTTCTGTCATCCAAGTCATTAATGAAAAAATTAATAATACTGAGTGCAAGGCAGGTCTCTCTGAAACTGTACTTGATTCATCCTCTCAGTTTGAATAGAACTGTTTTCTGGAAATGAATTGTCTTCTAGCAAGCTGTGTAGCCTGTATATGTTTCACCAAATGCCGCGTTAATAGCTAAGGCTAAAGTCAAGCTATGCTTCCTTTGTGTCCCGTAGAAGGAAATGCAATTCAACAAATGCTGTTTACTGCTGCTTGTACCTTCGGTATCTTGTTGCTTTTATAGAAAGACTGAGTATTTTTCTGTGGATGGATGGTTTGAGAGGTGATATGTAAAGCAGCATCTCCTCCTCTTTCTTAAAGACATGGTTACTTTTTCCCCTTCTTTCCCTCTTCAGTCTTCTATGATAATAGTTAAGATTCTGATATTGCTTTGGACAGTTCCTTAAGTATGTGAAGATAAAGCTCATCAGCATAACCAATTTGAAAACACCTAAATTAGCTAGGCACTCTCACCATTCCCTTTTTATGAGATTACAATCTTCCCTCTCTGTTACAGTATTATTGTGCCGACCATCTGCTCTCGGTTGGCCTTTTTCATGAAGATTGAAGCAAAGAAAGTTCATTAAACACTCGGCTTACTTGGTTAATGGCTTTCCCACTCCTTTTTTGGTCTTCCTTTATTACTAATGTACTTACAGAATGATATCTTGTTAATTGCCCCACGCTTTGTACCCTGACCTCTCCGACTTCGTCACTGTACTTCTCTGCCTGATGAAACGCTTGCTGAATTTTTTTAAATGCTAGAGCTCAGGCTATGCAAAGAAATTCCTACACATTAAATCTAGGGAGAATATATAATCAGTTTTCACCTTCCAGTGATACTTGTGGGTCAGGCCTCTCATATGAAAGGCAAGGTGGTGGCAGCTCCTCAGCTAACACTGACCTGAGCCCACGGCCAGTCAGAATCGATAGGCAGGAGAAGAAAAAAAGCTGTAAAGTGAAATCGTTGAGATTATGAATTTTTTTCAATCTAATAATATGCAATTTGTTCAAATTGCATTAACTTTTTTTTTCCCCAAGTTCTCCTCTCCTGACTCGCTCTATTCTTAGTGCAGCGCCTAGATTATTTCTTAGGTCTTTAGAGTTCTCTGTGGATTTCCCTTTATTGGTCCTCAGTCTACAAGTAATTGTTCTCTGTCCTTGATCCTTTTAAAATAGCTACTGCAGCAAGTTTCACCTTTGTAAGTATGTGACCTCAAAGGCATAAGTAAAATCCTTCTCAATTACGTTGGACAGCTTGTAAACAGATTTCCAAATTATTGCAGCCGTATGTAAACAGACTAGGGTTTAAAAAAAAAAAAAAAAGTCGTTCTAGTCACAGAGATGTAGATCAATAAAGACTCCTGGTTTGAATTCACTCATGGTATAGCAATTCAGATAATAAGATGGGGAACATAATAATGTAAAATTTCACTGTTGCAACTTCATTTTTTCACTCTCACACTAGAGACTTGGGAAATGAAGAGAACTGTGATTTCCAAAGCTAAATAAAACAAAAGCGCAGAGGAACTTGACTGGGCAGGCTGACCTTCTTTTCGGTTTTCAAGCAACTCGAAACTGAATCTTACTTAGAACTGGCCATTATCATTGTTTTCTCATGCAGAGCCATTAACCTACAACTTACTGAAGCAAGCAAACTGCTCTTTCCTGGTATAAAAAAAATCCCAGCCTTCCTCACTTCCTCCTGAAGCATCTGAAATTGGATAAGCTGTATCCGATCCTGCAGAAGGTACTGGAAGAAAATAAAAATGTACACTGTAGGTTATATAATGCAAAATGACTGAAATCTAGCAGAAATTTTGAGTCTGTCTAAATTCTTGGAAACTGAAAAGCAGGAGCCTTTGCTGTAGGGTACTGCCTTTTTTCGGAGGGTGTTAGTAGGATAGCCTCAGCCCAGCCCTTAGGTAACTGATGCCTGGAAGCAGCTCTGGCTGGCACTGAGCAAGCGCGGTGCTGCACGAAGCATCATAATTTGCTGTCCATGTCAGACTGGAGGAACCTATTTCTTGCAGAAAACCAAGCTGCAGAACACTTAGCAGGGTGATCTAACCAGCAAATACCCCCTCCAGTTTTCCCACAGTCTGAACTGGTGTGTGAGCATGTTGCAAGGCAAATGCAGAGTGCGGAGAACAAAGAGAGACTAACATTGTTAGTACTTCTACTAAATAAAATGGAAATAACTGCTACTGGCTAACATTTCCCTTGCACTAGGCAATTCCTAGTAATACATATGTTGCATGCTGATAAATGCATATGTCAGGCTGCAGGAAGACCGAGTCCGGGGTGAGCAGCACTCACCTGGATGCTCCTGGCTGGTGGTTCTTGCGGCAGCTCCATCGCGTTACGCCTCCTCGTTGTTCTCCAGGCAGCCCAGTTTCAAGGGAGAACAATCCCGATCTTCCAATCCAAACTGTGCGAAGAAGGATGGCTGAAAAGGAGGAACTGGAGACTAAAGGTACAATTTTAAACTGCAGCTTGCACAAGAAGTCTTTGCTTATAGCTATACAGATCTCCAGCCAGTTGTAGCTTTTTTTTCTGGCTCGCGCTTTGTAGCTCTTTGGTTGAACAGAAGAAATTAAAAGCTTGGTCTGGAATCTCTAATTCTGAGTCAGTCGCCCACATGGTTGATCGCTGTTTGAGATGACTGGGTTTTCCAGACTTACTTGTTTCAAATGTAGAAGTTTTTGTATTAAGTGCAGCCAGTGGACTGCAAACTTCTGCAGCAAGTGAGCAGCCTTTAGGAGGCTCTAAGAAGGAGGGATCCACAGAGAAATCAGGTTGTGCTTTTTGAGCAAGTCTCTTTTTTGACAAGAGAATTGAAATATCAAGCCAATCAAAATATCAAGAAAATCTCAAAGCATAGCCTTAACAGAGAAAATATGCCTCTAAAAGTAAATGATGTAAGCAAATAACAAAATCTTGATAGCTGACACCAACTGAAAGTGGTTTATAAATAAGGGCTTTTTTCCTTCTTATCCATTGCTTCAAGCAGTCACTCAAAAAAAATGTAAACTTCCACTTCAGTGAGTAAAGAGCTTAAGGTCTGTCTTTGGTGGTGGGAAGGACCGGCTCTGCAATGCAAGCTTCAATACATCGTGATATTTTCTGATCTATAAACTGAAGAGTAAAAAGACAGAGAATGGTCTAAAGGTCAGTATAATAAAATAGCAGAATCTACTGCTTCCCCTCAGAGTTCATGATCCAAGGAAGACCTCTTGTTTCAATTGATAAGATTTCCAAAAAGCTGTATTAAACTTTTAGGGAAGAGGAAGCCATTCCAGGGGGTACGCGTGTTATGATCGATCCACTGCTTGCTTGAATCTCCTGAGAAATAATTAACCCATGACTGTATTTTTTTTGAGGGAACTCATCTGGGGTCAGGAGGAAAAATTAGCTTTCCTCCTCCCCATAGTCTTTTACTGGAGATATTTAAAGGCAATGCAGAGCTTTCCGTCTCCATCCCAGAAGCCCTTGAAAATGCAGAGGTGGGCGTCGAGTCGCACAGTCTGTGATGAGACACGTTTTG
>NW_008824372.1:302934-305658 GCF_000699105.1 Pygoscelis adeliae
TTTCTATTTTGTCATTTGCCCTTCTCACCCTAGAAAAAATAAAGACCTGTGAGCTTTTTTTAGTTACTGAATTGGAAACTGTTAAATTGTGCTGAGCCATTGCTTGAAGTAGCGGAAAAAATGGTTGAAAAAGTACTTTGCTCAATAATCACACGAGCGGTAACTGCTTGTTCTCTGCCACCCTCAACGGCCATCAGCCATCAAGAATTATTTTCTCCTGAAGGTCGATAAAAAACCTCACTTTTTTTGATTTTAGTTTTATATGATATTGGAAAAGCTAAATCACGTTTTAGCTCCAAAAATCTTATTTAAAATCTTTTGACAGGCACTGAAAGCTTCCTTATATACTGTTGCTACAGGGCCTGGTTTTTTTATCATATTTATGCTGTTGGAGTGCCTCTATTTAAAGGCATGTTCTTCAGGTTCAGGTGTTACAAGTAAAATCAGAATGAGGTTTGTTTTCTTGTTTCCCTCACTGCCAATGTTTTTACTGAGCTGTTGAACTACACTTGCTGAGTTTTACCTTGACACTTCAATTTGGAGCCAATTTAACATGTTCTGACCGAAAATTTTAAAGTGGAAGTCCCAGTGCATAGCAGAAACAAGGCATAGATGTCATCATTCTTGACCCATTATCAGTTTTGTTTTTTTTTTTTTAATCTGCCACTTTAGAAACTGTGTGTTGTTTCACTCCAGGTATTTTAACAGCTCACTTTAGTCTTGCTGACATTGCTGTGTCAAGGTTCATGTCTTTTCTGACATGAAGCTACCAAGTCCTTCCATTTCCTCCTCCATTTTACCCCTGCTTACAAATGAGGTTTAGAGAAGCTAAAACCTTTCTGCATCTAAGGTCTCTTTTATTTGAGTAATGTTGCCCTTTGCATTTTATAATTGCTGATGTATGGTTTCAGTTGGAAGACCGTACATCCTTGTAAAATACTTTGAAGAATGACTATTTTAAATAAATACTAGAAAGTAAAAATTGTTAAAAATACATCAGTGTGGCTTTCATAGAATTTAAATTTCTGTAAAATGAAGATGTTTTGAAATAGCCCAGTGTTTCTGTTTCCCCTGGTACCCTTTTCCAGCTTGTCTTAAGAGTTAGACCAGAATTTGGCCTGCCTGTGATTTTTTTGGTGCTCATCACGCTTCTGATGTGTCACGTGCCCTTCCCTCCCTCTGCTCAAACCAGCCAGGTCTGAGCAAGAAGGAAACCGGGTACCCAAAGGCCAGCCTGCCAGCTCTGCTGGTGCGTTCTCCAGGCAGCACAAAGAAACTGGAGGTGTCACTGTCTGCATTAATCTCTCTTCATCCTTGCGTGCAATCATCTGGTACTTTTCATAAAATTCACATATATTTTAATTTAAAATGTGACAGGAGCATGTTTTTCTGTCTTTTCACCAATAAATATAGCTGGGAGGATGCATAGAGGGGAGTTGTGCCCCCTCGCTGACTTGATGCACCGTGACACGGGGTGTAGAGGAAATTCGACACTTTGTCACTTCGGCAGTTGACAACATGAGTCACCATGCAGAGGTCCCAACTGCTCGTGTCGACGCAGATCCAGGCTCCTCTCCGTAAATGCAGAGTGTTAGTCAGGCATCCCAACCTACGGCAGCAACCAGGAATACTGGATGGGGGAATAGGGGGCATAATTTAGCAGGATGCTGTGCATCAGCAAACACTGTCTTTATTTTCTGAATGTCTGTACTAGTCGGTTGGATGAAATGACTCACACAGAATAAAGCTGTGGTTATGAATGGTTGCCCAAGTTAAACGTTTTCATTAAAGCGCAGCAGAGCTGAGCTGGGTCTCAGCCCCAGTCCATACGGGCCACCAGCCTTGGGGCGGTGCAGAGGAGCTTGGCCGTGGAGTTGGGTGCACAACCCTGGCTCGTTTTCCCTTCCTTGCAGGGCCTCACACTATTATTGTCTTTGTGGTACTCGTGGGAACAACTTGGGTTTTATTTTTGAGCTCTAGAGAAGTGTTTTATGATATGAGCGGCAAATTTGCACCTTGTGTGGCTCTGAAATCTTCAATTTCCTTTGCCGTTGTTGTGAACAGAGGACACGGAGGATCAAGTACACAAAGCAATTTTGGGTAATTTGATAGGAAAGATGTTGTAGAAACGTGCAGTATCTCATTATTGGGCAGTTAGTGCCAAAGCACTGATTCTTCCGATGCGTTGGACAGCAGTCGGGTCACGGCCCGGCTCTTCCCTTGCTAACACCAGAGCGGGGTCATCCCCGTGGTTGCAAGCCGCTCCGGGATGAAGGAGGTTTAATTTTCTGGTGATGTGCAGTTACACATGGCTAGTACTGATGCTTGAGCATAATTTCTGAAGCTGGATCCAGCCATGCTGACAGTCAGTTTGTATCTGATGGGCTGCTTACATGAAGGACAAGCAAACCATATGAAATATTGCCAGGGGAAATAAAAGGCAATGCTCAACTGCTTAGACATTGATACTATTTCTTTCTTTTTTATCTATAACCCAGAATTCTGGTAAGATGAACTCTGAAGGAAGCAGACCTAGTATTTACAACTTAAAGAGACTGAGGTCCCCATTTCATATTTGGAAATGAAAGACAACATTTATTTGTTCTTTACCTTTGAGTTTTAAGCCTGTTTCCACACCAAGAAAGTGTGGAGAAGAATAAGAGATAAAAATGTGTTTGAATACAAGCTATTCTTTGAAGCTTTTACAATATTTTAAAACTTTTC
>NW_008824372.1:305690-318369 GCF_000699105.1 Pygoscelis adeliae
TACATCTATTTATTCCATGCATTTAACATCTGTTTTATGCTTTGATATATTTTGCGATTATTTTTCATCCTTAATTTGATTTTCTTTTAATAATATTGTTCAGAACAATGGTGGGTGACAAAGACAACTAGCATGCATCAGATAATCCCTATCTGACCAAGATGAGTTGTTTTAATTATGTACATGTACATATTGTGCCATAGATCTGCTTAAAGGTTTTATGATTTTAGGAGGCAATACTATGGGAAAATAACTTTTCAAAGGATTCAGAGTGTTAGTTCAAATAGTCTTGCTTTTACACAGCATACGCGTTACGGTTTTCCACTTACAAGACAACAGTTTGCCGTTCAATTAACAGGCGCAATATCAAGCCACCGTGTAGGAAAGAGCTCAGAAAGCTGGATCCTTGGCTAGGATGCTGTCATTGGGGTATTTCCCTTAAAAATCCCAATGGGGGGTGAGACTGCTTGGTCCTGCGGAAATCATCTCAAGTGCCGTGCAAGAGAGCTCTGACCCCCCCCCATTTTCATGCCATACTTCAAATTGTACAAGGAGGGATACTCTCTTGTTAAAGTAAAAATCATTTTATCATGAATTATGAATATTATACGCACTGTCTCTTTTCCCATTTCTTCTTTTTTTCCCCAGTTACATGAATAGTCTGTTTTCTGACAGTATTTGATTATCTTGGTTGTGTATGGCTAGCTTGGATTTCACTGCTGGTAAATTTTCTCTGAGAATTAGATATTACTTAGATATACAAGCGCTACTCTAACCAGGCCGTTCTGCCTCTGATAAAGGAATGGAAATGTAATGGCATTTTTCAGTGTTCTCTATTATAACTCTATTATATATTACTTATATGGTACCTAGCTGTGGGTAGTATGTTTCTTTTATTCACTGGCAAATCTAAATTGCGTGGGGCAAAAAATAAAGCTTTGTTTAAAAAAAAAATTATTACAAATTTTAATTTCATCCCAGAATCAACATTCAATTTGACCTCATGTTAGATATTTCATTTTAGTTGCTAAGTAATCTACAATTTTTTAACATAGAATCACATTCCAAATGAAATATTTGACACAAAGTATTTTGATGAAAAAAAAAAGTTACTTAAGCACTTCTAAAAAATTAAGACAACTTGCTGAAACCGATGGATAGTTGCGAAGCATCTAATCAGCCTGAATTTCTGTTTTTCTCAAAGGGAAAAGTTTTTTAACAAACTTTTCTCCAGCTCAAGGTCAGTGCCTGCCATGTGCAGATACCACGTTTTAGGTTCAGTCAGACTTGTACAGATTTACGTTTCTAAGAGAAGAAATTTATCCTCGGTGCCTGAACTCCCTAAAATGTAGTAAATAGTAACCCCTAAAAGCAGAGCTGCTGGGTGCAGCCCCCGGAGGTGCCAGACGTGATTTCCACTGACGGCAGTACAGTAGGTATGACCTGCTATTGCTGGATCCAAGGAGGGCTTGGAGATAATTAACAATTGTCTATATTATCAATGTTATCTGGAGATATAATTAACAATCAGCTATGTTATCTCTGCTATCTACACGGTAACTGCGACGATCACCACCAGAAGTACATGTATTGTGTTTGCATGTGGTGAGAACAAACTATAGGTTACCTCCATCCCCCACGCCCCCCCATAGCCACAGGTTTTCTTTTTTTCATTTGTCATCAAAACATTACTATCTTTCTTTTTCCTTTTTTTCTTTTTTTTATGATAAGCTCCCTGGCTTTCTCTCCAGGTAGATTTGAACCTTATTTTCTCACTTTTCAGCTGAGCCTTCTCCCCATCACTAATCAAATGAAGACATTTGTACGACTTCATCTATCCCGAGAGCTCTGTCGCTGTCTCTCAGCTGCCCAAAATTAAAACAATCCATTTTTGTTGGCTGTGCATCTTCATACAATGTGCCAGCAAGGACTGCTGTGGGGACGGGACGTCCAACCTCGTGAATGCGATGTTTCAAAAGAGCCGTCATTAAAATTGCATCAGCTTCTGCTCTTATCTAGTAGTTGGGAGCTGGGACACCGTGGGAGCTGGAAGGAAAGGAGGAGGATGGAGACTTTGGCCGTGCCGAGCACGTTTTGCCCGGGAAGCTCCAGGCTGGAAGATGAGGGCTTCCCTCCCCCGTGGGCAGGTTGTCCCCAAAGGACAACGTGCCCCTGAGTAAACCCTTTTACCCCTGCCCTGCTGTCCACAAACACAGCAAGGCAAAACAGAGAATACATTGCTTATCTAGTTAGTTCAGTGAGATCGTGAAGTCCTGTATGAGCATTGTTATGCTGTAATTTGTTGCTACATCCTGTACATATTTCAGACTAGATGATGACCTTTAAAAGGAACGAATATTCTTATTTTTTAGTGCTTAGGTATTTTGATCTTTTCTTTACATTTCCTTTTAAACCCATTTTTATTATTTAAAGCCCACCTCTGTGTGCCTTAATATGAGACTCTGGTTCAATTTAATTTTATATCTGTGATATAAATCTTTGATCTTTATTTTAGCTTTGTGTGTAATGTAACCACTAAGGAAAATGCTGAAGACGTCTCTGACTTTCTGTCATTAAAGCTGGGATCATGATTTTCTTAGAATTCAACATGAGGTAATGCTTCTCCAGTCTAGTTCTCACATTTTAAGAATAAAAGTCAACAAAATGCCACTCCAGATCTTGGTTTTTTTGGTGCTGTAAATTGCATTTTGATGATTCTCCCTTATTGAAAGAGTACTCCTTCAGCACTGCCAGGAAGCATCCCTTGTTGCTTCTAGCAAGAATTGTCATGGTGATGCATTCTGTTGACCACATTTTGAAACACAGATTGTTTCTAATTTTGTTTCTTTAATTTACTCTGGGTACTGTAATATCTGTTTCTTTCTCTCACTCTGTTTTTTTGAGATTTTTATCATGAAAAACTACAAATATATATATATACACACACATATACTAGGATCTGCCCTCTCACCTTCACATATGCAAAACATGCTGGCTGATATTTTCTTGCCGGCTTGTCCCTACGTAGGTTCATGCTGTGGCTGCAGCCCCCAAACTGTGCCGTTCTTGGCATCACCAGTTCGGCCGTGCCGGTGCTGCCCTCCCTGCGTGCCAGTACCCAGCCGCCAAAAGGGCATCTCGCCTTCCGCTCCCGGACCACGGCATCGGAGAGGATCCCAGAGTGCTCTTCTCGCAGGAGGGTGCTATTTTTCAGCCGCTATAAAAGACGTACTTCAGGTATTGAATTGCTCTCTGCGAATGCAGAAGAATGGGAAAAGCCAATGGGGCATCGAGTGCGGGGCTTGTTACCGGCACGCAGCTGCAGCCTTTCTGTGGCTAATTGTGCCTCTCTGGGAGAGGCCAGGCAGTGGTCTGAAGAGTGCTCGGTCCTCAGAAAGGCTGGCAAGCTTTTAACTGAGCTAACAGGCTCCACGAAGAAATTAAATTTGGCAGTGAAAGTGCAGTACTTAGGTTAGTCTCAAGTAGTCTTGAGATATAAAAACGTTTCTGTGGGAGTTCTTGGCTCAGCGTAAAGGCTGAGAGAAGAGTCCAGCAGCTTGCAGTGTGGAGTGGTGCTGCTTTATTTGTTTCGTGGCTGTGTTGATGGTTTCAAGAGGAAGTGTTGGCCTAAATTTATGTCTAAGCATTTCTTGTGCTTTCGTGCAAGGACCAGAGGCAGGTTTTCTTCTGGTGCTGGTCCATTTTGAGCTGTAAGGCGGCCTGGCAGCTCCTGCCCTTCCTGCGTATACCGTGTGAACAAGTCTTAAATGCAAAGTGAAACTGGGGAAACTGGGTATTAAACAAGCACAACTTCTGTTGATACTTCTGCATTCCTCCAGAGATCCAGAGCTGCCACAAGCCCAGCTCAGCCCCAGACCTCGAGGACAGAGCATTTCCCCTCCTGTCCTGACGGCTGGGACTGATGGGGCAGGGGCTTTCCCGGGGCACTGTGTCCCCAGACACAGCGCTCTCCTCCTGGCCAAGACGCCCTGTGGTCCCTGCCCGGAACACACTCGAGAGGTTCAAACAGCTTCAGCTTGGTTGCTGAACCTATTTCTGCTCGGAGGTCTTGTTCTTTGGACTGCTGCTGGGGGTCCATCTCTCCCAACTGCTTTTACTGAAAATGTTTGACTTTTTAGAAGTAATTAAGTAGTTTTTGGGTCAAAGAGTGAGAAGGACATTTTCTGTAGGGCCTGGCAGTTAAGGGCTTCTGGCTTGAAGACCACTGTCTGAGCCCATGTATGAATAGCTGTCTAACTGCTAACATGCAGTGCAATGACCTCGGGGGAGAAATGGAGATGGTTGTCCCTTGGACACTTTACAATTGACCCCCGGATGCTTTACAGCTGTGAAAATGGGAGATCTGGATGTAAAATGCTGCAGCAAAACAGGCAGAGGAGGAGAAATCCCTTGAACCCAAGCCTCTCCAGTCTCCAGACAGTCCTCTTAGCTCCAAAATACTGATTTTTTTTTTTTTTTTAAAAAAAGGATAGGTAAATTAGATGATCCAGACTTCAGGAAAGAGCTCGCAGCTGACCGTGGAGGGCGGTGGGGTGGACTGGGGTGGGACTCGGGTACCCAGCTGTACGGGCACAGCCCTGGGGATGGTGAACAGGGAAACGAGCCCCCGGGAATGAGGGGTGATTTGGGCAGCTTCCCATGGGCTCTGATCTGCTTTTTAACATCCGTGACTCAACACAGGTGATGGAAGGACGTGCAGTTTCCAGCCATGGACAGAAACAGTAAAACACCTTGGACAGCATTTGTGGGTATTGCTCAGAAAAATAGCTTTATTTCTGGAGCGAGTTTGTTATTTTTCTCTTCCTAATCTCCAAAGGCGAAGCTGTCTAGTGTGAGTTTTTCAACTAATTAAACCCAAGTATATTTTGCATATGTTTTCTTCCGTTGTTCAAAAAATATAAATTGAATTTAAGGAATGTTGTTTGTTTTGGCACAATTTCAGGTAGGCCATTCCAAAGGAAGGAAAATCCTTCAAGATGAAGAGGAAGATGATGAAAGCCGCTGGGTTCTTCTTCCTACGTGGCATGGACAGCAATGTCCTTGCGCAGAGATTGGCCGAAGGCAAACCCTGGAAGAGTCAGAAAGGCTGAGCTCCACCTGCATGCCAGCCGCACTGTAGGTAACTGCCACGCTTTCATTTAAACATAAATATTTTCTAGATTTAAAGAAAAATCAAAGATTACGTGGGGGCACTAAGGCTTGAAAGACATCTCAGTAGATACTTGGCTCTGGACCATTGTCCCGAGGGTGAGGAACAAGTACAAGACATGAGGAGCAAGGCCCCAGGATGTGGAGGGAAGCACACTTGATTTCAACAAAAATGTTGATTTCTAAGAGGTGGCAATTTCATATAGTTTATGCAAATTTCACCAAGTTTTTTAAAAAGTTACAAAAAGGGCACTTTGGCATCAGCTTGAAAGGAATGTAAATGAATATATCCTTAATGTGCAGCCTTGCTTGCCAGCAAAGTCTAGAAGAGCTGTATTTCCCACTGAACTCCTAGAGTGATAGCAATGCTGACACAAAGTTTTGTAATTTTATGCTATCGCAAGGAACAAAGTCGTCCAGTTGGGGATCTAATGATTCTGTGGCTACATTTTCTATTTTCTACGTCCCAGTGAATGCCATGCCTTTATGTAAGACTACATATAAAGTATAGAAGAAATAAAAATTATGTAAAACACCACATAGATGTCAGCGTACGTGTTAAGAGCATAAGCACTTTGAAATAAGTCAATGTATAGTTAGTATGAAGCGATGCCAATAATCTCTATTCAATAATGAAGGAACTGTGTGTGTGCTTGTGCAGAAAAGATGAAATTCCAGCTTGCATGTATATCGAGAGAGGAGGCAGGACTGGGCGCCTCGGTGTCATGGTAACAAGGCAAAGCACGCGGTATATAAATATCTGAACATCACAGTCCTCAGTTTCTTCTCGATGTGCTGCTTACAACTTTGTAATGACCTCAGTCAAAAACTAGGCTGAATGCCAGCGTTTCTCATCACAAAAAGGGCATTCCTCTGGCAGCTAACATTTGTAAAGTGAGTTAATGGTAGAGCTTTGTTCATTAAAGAGGAGAGGTAAAAAATGCATGTCGAGGATTGCTTCTAATTTATGATTCTCCACAATCTTCTATTACCTTTCATCGCCGCCATCAAATATTTAAAACCACCTTAAATCAGATGTTGTTAATGGTGGGTAATTATATCATAGGATCCCTGCCCGGGCTCCTCCCTGGGTCCTTCTGCAGCCGTGTCCAGCTGTGCCCAGCTGTGCCCCAGCCCCGGGGGGGCCCTTGCCATCCCCGGCTGGCATCACGTTTAGAAATGGGGAATTTAAAGAGCTGCTGAGTCGAGGCAGAGCACTGGGGGGGGGGAGGGTGGTGAGGGGGTGTCGGTGACACGTCTTCAGGGACAAATCCTGGCTGGTGCAGAGGAAAACGTGAATCATCGCAGCCCTGATAGCCGCGGCCGGTGCGCTGCCAGCCAGTGGCCCTCTCTGATCTTACAGGTGTGGGGCTGGGTGGAAATCTCTGAAAATGAAAAATTAAGTGAAAATTAAATTCCTTCTAAGTGTTGGATTTTGTACCTCTCTGCTTTTCTCTCCAGACTTTGCCGCTGCTGACTGCTAGCTAAATAATAGCATTAGGTACTCATTTAAAACCTGATTTATGAACATTTTTTGTGATTAAAATAATTCTGAATTGAAATTCTTTATATATGGCATGTGTTTGGACAATTTCTGGACAGAAAACTTTTTTAGCAACAAGGATTGCTAATCCTTTTAGCAGCAAGGATTAAAATAAAAATAATATTGAAATATTTGAACAGTTGAATAATTGTCATTGTTTTGTATACCTAGTTTTTCCTCTCATCTCATATTACATCCTTCTTGAAGAAAAGGTTTCAAGTATATTCTTTTTTCTTTCTTTTGAAGAAATGTAAGTATTTTGCTGAAGAAAGAGTCTTAAATACATACT
Source organism: Pygoscelis adeliae (assembly GCF_000699105.1). NCBI lineage: Eukaryota > Metazoa > Chordata > Aves > Sphenisciformes > Spheniscidae > Pygoscelis > Pygoscelis adeliae. The sequence continues at coordinate 312,692 of NW_008824372.1, forward strand.
GCTGGTGAACTGTGAGACCTTTGTGGCTAAACGTAACCATTCACATCAACAAAAACCCTACCATGGTTTTAGTTATATTCTTCATTCAGCGTAAGAGTATGCTTAGATTTTATGTTAGACCCTTGAAAAAGTGGTTTTATAGGGAATCTTAGCAAATATATAAAGTCATAGTTTTATAGTGAGTCTTAGCAATATATAAAGTCATCTGGAATTGATCCTCCAGAGATTTAATCCTCGGCTCTGGCACGCCATCAAGGCCAGTGAAATCTTGGCCTCGTTTTAGCCTATTTTCACACCTTCTTCAGATTAGAGTTGAAGGAAGCAATCTAAGCAAAACCAGATTGCCTTGAAAGTAATGGCTTTTCTTGTCTCTAAATTCTCCAAAATCTATTTTTAAAGTTTTTAAAATTTACTTAGAAGTTATTTGCTAGAAAGAAGAGATGTTTTAGGAATCTCTTGTAGACACTGAAAAAGCAAGCTTTTTACGTCATCAGAGTTTACATCTGTATTGTATTTTATTTGGATAACCACTCACTGCTTTTCCCTGCGGTGTCCTAGAAAACATGCCCTACCTTCTGCTTGGTCCCTGTTTCATGGTTTGGATTTTCATGTCTGTATTCACACTGTGAAGGAATTGATGGAAAAACCTGTATATTTTAATTGCTTAAAGAGAATCAATATGAGGCTTATTAGGAGATATTTAGCACTAGTTGTCTCCTACAGGGTTCAGAGATCCTTTTTATTTGATAGATGTTTCTATTACTCCGTAAAAAAAATTCATGCTTGAGACTATGCAGAAGTGTGAAGAACTAATTCACACTGTGATAAAATAGTTATGTAAATGGGATGGGGAGGGATCCTTTATCTGAAAGATTACTTGGGAATAGCATCAATCACCAGTATCAGATAAGGAAGCCCTATTCCTGCATTGGAAAAGAGATGCCGTGGCCCCTAGTATTTGAACACAGAGAAGGGGATTTACCAGCTTCCTGAGGGGATTTTACATCTGCTATAAATAGATGTCACAAATATTATTTTGCAGTTAGTTTTGCCATTGTGCAGCATGGGCAAATTATTGGCTTTGCTGGCAAAGCTCACTGCTCTGTAAGGGTCAGAACAAGAAAGGAATCAGAAATTTTGCACTTAATTTAAAATAATATAAATATAAACGATATTTTTTAAATGCAACATAACATGTGTAGTACGCAATAAATAAAGTAGTACTTCTGAGGCATGCAAAGTTATACAAGTGCATTGAAAAATGTAAGTGTATTTTGTAAGAAAGTTATATTTGGAGTACATAAAAATGTGCTCCAGGTTTATGGAAAAGACTTTGGAGGTGAAATTGCTCCTTCGTGCACTCTGCTGTTTTCTGAGCCGCCCACACTGCTTGTCCTGGATGCACTGTGCTGCTCCTGAAGCAGCGGCACCCTGAGCAGGAGGAAGCAGCTTGTCCCCTTGCCTGGTGCTATCCTGGGACCCTTCCCTCGCTTGCCTGCCCCTCACAGGAGATTTGGACAGGAGATTTTACTGCTGTTCTCTAATTATTACCTGGACTCACCAATTGTGAGGCAGAAGGAGAGTCTTTCACAGACTCTGCAGCATGGAAAGTGATGCCACAGAAGTGATGCCAACCAGCCAACAGAATCCAACAGAAGTTTTCCAGGTTACCCCCTCACCCCGACCAAAGGAGTTCACAGGGGCAGAATATCCTCTATACAAATGCAGTAAGAATGGGATAGGATAGAATATAAACAGTCATTAAACAGCATTTTAATGAGATGCCAGTAGAAACAAAATGTAATTCCAACATAAAGTTGGTGATAGTAAGTCTATATTGATGACGGTGTATTTATCCTCTCAATACACTCATTGCACGCTTGGCTGTGAAGACTATAGGGAAAAAGGAGAAGAAGAAAGCCCTGGGAGCTGTCGGAGCAGGTAATCACATAAATGCACTGCTGTGTTAATCTGACGCAATCTGCAAGCTGAAGAGGACCTCAGTGAAGGTTGAGATGTAAAACTGCAAGCAAGGAAGAGGGCGTTCGTGCACGTCAGCAGGAGAAGCAGGTACAGCCCGTCTGGGGGTGGTTTCCTGATCCTTCAGACCTGGAGCTGCATCTTCACAGCCACAAGTCGGCGACGGGTGGGGGAGTGGGGGGATACAACATGCTCTACGTGGTGGCCCTCCAGCAAGGTTGTGTCACCTTGTTGCTGCTGTGGCTGAGATTATTTCCCAGCCCCTGCTACGGGGTATCCCAGGAACTACAGAGCAAACCTACAGGACAGTCTTTCATCGCCAAGCTCTGGGTCATCACAGCTGTGCCACGACACACGCAGGGGGAAGCAGTCTCAAGGGGGAGCAAGCCCATACCATGCATAGGCACAAAACTTGTGTGAGCTGATCGCTTTGGTACGAGCAGCATGAGAGCTGTCAGTAGCACCTGTAGGAAAACCGTGTGACTACACGAGAAGAAATTGTATTGGAAAATGGGGGAGGCAGGATTAAAATTGCCGTTGCAATCTGAAATTCTAATTTAAATGGTAAATCTCCTGCAAATGATGTCCCTTTTTCAGCATTCCTGGGACACAGGACCTGCCTTCCTGCATGTAAGATCTGATTTTTAGCAAGCATGGTTTGAAGAGAAGAGTTTTCAATAATGATTGTCTGGGAAGAATTTGCAGACAGAGAAGCTCATTCAGATTTGTGTACGTGCGTGTGTGTATATATAAACACACACGTACACAGTGATTTGAGACTGAGCCTTGATCACACGGAGCACTTTTCCATAGTTAAAGTGTGTTACTCTGCGCTGTCCTGTGACAGCAAAAGCAATAATCTTACTGTTATCCTGTCAGCTAGAATCATTAAGAAATCTGTAATTTATCAACTTTCTTTTAACTTTAATTGCAGTACAGGCATCAACAACTGCTTAAGAGTACAAAACCCAGCATTTGTTTAAGCAAAGGGGACAGGTATATAGATAGTCTCGTAGTCATTATTTGTGCAGACCCTTAAAAACTATGATGAAGATCAGAAGAAGGAAGAGTATGAACAAAACCCAAGCTCATCTAAAGCATTGATGGAAACTCTGGTGTTTAACATGTTTGCACTGTGGTGCTGCCTATTTTTGAAGGATGCCTTACCCAGGCCAAGTGAGCATGTCCCTTTAGACTTCCACACCTCACTGAACAAAAATTGGATGGAAAAGGCCTGGAGTCTGACCCTCTTTTCAATTTAGCCCATCCATCTTTTCCCAAAAGACAAAGCAAAACTTGCTTCATTTTTTCATGACAAGGGCAAAAGTCCCGAGATGCTGGTGAGGACCAGCACGCCTTTCCCCTTCGGCTGGGGAGGGAAGCTGCCCTCCTCCAGCTGTAGGGTCTGGGCTGCTTCCATTGCTCCAGCAGCACAGAAATTAATCCTCTGATAGGAAACTGCAGTCTGGAGAGGAGCAGCCGAAGGGTAGCAGCGACAGCTGTGGCTAAAGAGCTCTGCAGCGGTGATCCTGCCGCGTGGACGTGGATTCTGGAAACCACAGAAATTGGTAAAACTCCCCGGCCTCCTCAGGCTGCGAGGAAATACGCTCATGTAGGTGAAGTATTTGACTATTGCATACGTAAACTTCAAGGGATGGGCAATAATTCACCACAAAATATGTAAAGAATAGGTAGAATATGCAATACAGGCACAGCTGATGTGGTATCTTATTCACTAATTCATTAAATATCTGCTCTAGAGCAGCACTGCTATATATCCTTCATATAGACTTAAACACAAGATTAGATTAGACTGCAGTTTTCTATTATTTTTTTAAGCAAAGAAAGCTTAATTTCATATTATTATAGCAAAATAATTGGTTTAATTAGTTAAAGCTTTCCAACTGTATAGAGAAGGAAATTGCATGATTTTTCATTTCATACCATGCCATGTTGTTACAATAGTCTGAGTGCTGAGAAGATGCTCCTCAGAGATTTTTCTCTTGATTTTAATGCAAAAATATTTTTTTCATGTCACAAACTCTGCACTGACATGTAAGTCTCCATAACAAGTAGTTGTGCTGGATCTGATTTACACTGCAGACTGTTGCTTAAGTAAAACAAGGAAGATTGTATGAATTGGAGGTAATAGGATAGAGTATGGAATGAAAGATTATATTTTGTATTTGGATGTTATTTAGCACCTTGAACCTGCAGGAGTAATGAGTTTGTTCGTGCATCTTCTGCAAAATTGTCATCTGACTTTTGACTGGGAAAGCTGTTACAATGATGATGTAATAAAAAGCACAGACGATTTGACCCTTAGGACCCCATAACACGTTGTAGTGTGGCTAACAAGAGGGCTAAAAAAATGTTCCTTTCTTCGTTTGTAGGCTGGGAGAATTTGTCCTGAGATCTGAGAGAATTGCATGGGAGGCCTACAAAAGCTTTTTTCTTTTTCCACTATATAAATAGAATCCAAGATGAAGTTGTTAAAATTATAGGCAGACATACGTTCTTCTTCAGCCCTTTTTTTTTTTTAAGGTAGGTGAAGCTTAATGTTTGAACTTTTAGGTATCTCACAAAATTTAGACTTTACTTTCTAAGTAAAATTGTGATAGCATCTTTGGAAAAACATATCCTTCTGTTAGTTAAGCGTTAAAAATGCCCTGAACACTCAGCCTCAGAAGACAAAACCTCCTCTTTTCTCCCACCCGCTGCCTCCCCGTTCCAGCCCTGGTGCAGGTCTCCCCCAGCAGACCTCCCCTGTGTGCGGTTTTGTTCAACAGGAGCAGGAATCCCTGCGTGGTGATGAGCATAATGAGGTGAATTAATCATGCTAGCTCTGGCAATAATGCTTGGAACAGGGTGGTTTTGGCATCTTATTTGACCCAGTCACCTAATGCCCGTAAACCAAGAAAAGCCATTAGTAGTTCTCCCTTCTTCTTTCTCTTCCCTTCACCCCAACACAGTGACACTATTTTTTTCTGTAACTGAGGGTCTCTGCTATGGCCACACCTCTTACTGCAGTGCTGCTTTGCAAGTTCTCTGCAAGGTGATAAGAGCAGGTAATCCACAGCGGCCTGACTTCTTGTGAGCCAGTACCTCGGCATTTAGTCCCGGATCCTGACAAGTTGGTACAGCCCAGACTGGAGCCTGCGACGCTGGCCACCGCCATACTACACAAAGCAATCCAATATGATTTTTCCTACACTTGCGGTCTTGGTTGTCTGGTTTCCTGCTCCTGTGCTCACACCCTGAAGTTCCTCCAGAAGCAATCTGTCACGGATTTCCTTACAGAAGACCAGTCATTTGGAATTGCGGCATAGGGCTAATTTAAACAAAATCCTTGGGAACTGGCAAGAAAACGAGAGACATTGCCTCTCCGTTAAGCTTAACCAACAATAAGCTGGTAAAGCTCTCCTAATTTATATGATGTCAAAGTGTGTGGAGTATTCCCCACTTGAGCCTCATAAAGGCAGTTTCTAGGAAGATATGTTGTTCATCAAGTGTTGTCAGAGAGAAGGGAAAAAATATGTTCTTTCAGTGTCGTTTCATGGGATTCTTGCAGTGAAATGTGTGTGATAATGACAACTCTTCCCAAAATGATAAAAAAGACTAGCTGAAATGGAGGTACTGTTTTGAAACAGCTTTCCTGTCAGACTCGTGCAGGGAGCAGAGGGAGCTTGGGGGAGAGG
>NW_008824372.1:318583-342578 GCF_000699105.1 Pygoscelis adeliae
TGCGCGCGGGCGGGGCGGACGCAGGGAGCCGGGGGTCATGCAGGAGCAGCTCTGGGCTGTGGCTGGTTGGTGCCGTGCCCCTTCCTTCAGCCCCATCAGAGCACACAGCACTTGCTAATTAAATGCCAGCAGTTATTGGTAAGTAAAGTGTCCTATGTGGTTTCAAAGATGGAGTGTTTTAAAATGCTGCTGATTTGCATGAGTATTTGGGAAAGCACTTGGGAATCGCTTCCAAAGCTGCCTTTGGGAGAAGGCATGTACCCTGCCTGCACGTGGGCACTCCCTTTGGGGGGGGGTTGGGGTTTTTTTAATGTATTGCTTTGAGGTTAAAATATATTTTCTTAACTATGTTTGTCAGGGAATGAAGGGATTTCACATAGCAAAGATTTATTTCATTAAGAAATTGTCCAACCAAAAGGTGACATCTCATTGTCACCATAAAGCACAGTATTTATGTAAAGCTTTGGACGTTCCATTGGTTCAGCACCCTTCTTGGGCAAGCATGGATTTTATGTATATTTTATATGCAAGAAAGATGACTAAGAGCGGGAGAGAGTTTTGCAGATGGCCATCAAGAAAATCAATGGCAGTATCATGATTAAAACCCAAAGCCATTTGACTCCTCCTGCCCAACCACCGGGCTTTGCTGCCTGCCCCATCTGGATCAGAACATCTCACTCTGACTGTGTGAGCATTGGAAGTGTCTTATCACTTTTAGGCATATGGGGCTTGTTGACAACTTTCTGTTCTTCAGTTCTATTATTTATGGCAAACAATGTACTCTGCTGTAAAACCAAACATAAAAACAAAGGCAGTACATGGCCTGGCTTAAGACGTTTTGCAAATACAGATGAGGTAAGAAAAGCCGTAAAAGCTTTTGAGACCTCTTGATTTTTCCCCTTTGAATCCATCTGTCATAAAATCTCATAGAAGATAGGATGTACTGCAAACTCGGAGGTAAAGCTAATGTGCTCTTTGATGCTGTTGTTTGTGAAATCTCTGACATATTAGCAATAAATTCAGGTGGTGTGGTCATCCTGGAAGAAGTGAGGTTTTTTACCAGCTTGTATATTGTATGTGGCATTTGATAAATGCTACCTTCGGTTTCGGGAAATGCAGAAAAGCACTACGAGTGGTCACGCGCTGCGCTCGAGGAGACAAATAACCAAAATACCTTGGGTTTTAGGAGACAGAGTCTATCCAAAGCAAAGCAGGGAAATCACTGCTGGCGTGCATCTCCTGCCAAGCATAAGCTGAAATCAAACTGGCAAAAACATGTCATGTAGAAAGTTTTTTCAAAAAACCCACTCTCTGATGAGTGTGAAAACATGGAAAATCTATTTTTCTTGTTGTGTTTAACTGTTAACGGAATCTGTCCTGCTGCTCCTAAATGTGCATGCGGTACCTTTTTCAAACAGTATGCAGTATGATCTTGATCACACGCTTAATTGCACGATGCAAACAGGCAGACAGCATTGTTTTCCTGCAGAAACCTGGTTTTGCCTTTGCTGCTCGCGTTTTTTCCAGCAGACATTAACAACTGCGCAACGTACTTGAGACTACAGAGAGTGGTTTGAGGAACTAAATATGGTTGAAGCCTTTTAGGGAGGGATGGAAGGGCTGAGCAACCCACTGGTCTGAGACAGCTCAGAACAAGTCAGAAATGTATTTTCTTCACTTGTCGCCAAACAGCCGGTTTTTGAGAGCTATAAGCATCCTCTCGGCATGGGGGTAAGCCAAGGGGGTGTCCAGCAGCAGCAGTGGCACAAGTCTGAGCTGCCGGAGTTTGTTGTTTTAAAATATGTCACATTCTCTCCTTGTGCAAAATTGAAGAGAACTAGCTTTAGAGCACTGTACCTGACACTAAAGGGACTCTTAGTCTGCACTAATTGTGTTCCTTGAATTCTCATATGGTAATAGAAAGTATAAATTGGATTATAAATATGATTCATTCTCAAAAAACCATCATACACCCTTTTATTTTTCTTAATTCACCTTTTGGTATTTTCATTTAATGTATAAACTCCACGGTCTGATCCGTCTCCAATTCATACTTTCTTGTCTAGCGGGTTTTATTAATTACAACACCTCCAGTTGTTGTTTTGTTTAGATAATAGAGGACAATTCAGCGTGAAGAAAATTAATTTTCCTGTTTCACATGTTTTTGGTTTTGCTTTTTTGTTTCTTCTTGTAGCGTTTAAATGAATTCTAGAAAACAGCTGTAACAATATGGAAAGAGAGAAAGACTGAAGTAAACATTGATCTTTACAGTGTAATAATTTATGGTACCAACTTAATAAGTGGAGTGACGTGAGCAGTTCACCATCCATTTATCATGCATTGATAGTTTGATACCTGAATTTTTAACACCACTGCTCACTTTGACATAATAAAGGACCTGCCAACATTCCCATTAAAACCACGAGATTTTAGGAGTTTCTGCTTTGGCTACAAATATCGGTATTTGTAATCTATAAATTATTATGCAGAGTAGCAATCTATGAATGACTTATTCCAGCAACTATAAAAAAAAAATAAGACTTTGACATTTTGAACTTCAGGAGGACATCTTCTTCTTTCCAGAAGAAAAGTCTTATGAATACTTTTAATTACGTCCACCCTAAAAAGTTTACAAACTAAGAGACAGTTTCAAACTAAAATAAATCACTTTAATTCCAGAGATGGCAAGGAGACAGCAATTTACATTAAAAGGTTCTGATGAGGGTTGTCTCGAGCTGTAGTTTGCTGGCATAATAGCTTCAGGCTAATCACACATACTTCCAGTAGCTATAGTGTGGTTATAGTCAGGGAAATTAATATCCCAAAATAGCATTTGAGCTTCCATGTTTGCTCTCAACAGTCCCATCTCAAGGACTTCCCAGTCCATTGTGGTCAGCGCAGAGGTCACATCGGAGTCTGGTGACTGCAAGTCTTTCAACTGGGCTGCAGATAACAACGTCAAGTCAAATTATTTCTGCTTCTCACATCACCTTCTTCTGATTTAAAAAATGCTGTGAAGCAGAATAAAACCCCTGACATTCCCTGGCTGTCTGACTTCGCCGTGCCGTCTGTAAGAAGCCTAGCTTGTCAGTGGAATAATACATAAACATGTTCCAAATAGTTATGATTGATGTCCAGGTTCTCCATACTTGCTTTTTCCTAGTGAAGTGCACTTCACATAAGGTGCACATTAGTAATTTCAAACGTACGGCTGGTTTAGGTACCAAGTTTTTTGAATGCTTCGACTTTTGCAGAATATCATTGGGACATAGTCCTGCGAGTTCAGTGCTTGGTGTTAGGCACCAAGCTCGCTTAGCAGTTGTGGACGTCCTTATCGCTGTGTTTTATGGCTTGGGGCAGCATGCAGAGGCGGGCGGGATGGTCTCACCAAATGCTTTCAAAATAGTCTTAATCTGTAGAGTTTGTTTTAATAAAAATACCTATGGGAGAAAATACACTCATTGTTTCCGCAGACAGCCTACAGCATCATCGTTAACAAGGTGCAACAAAGGGCCCTCGCCGTGATAAGTCTGTGCCAGCTGATCGGCTCATCACCCCCTGGGTGCTTGGAGTCCAAGTTAGAGCAGACATGGGTACAGAGTAGGCACAGAGCTCTCATACGAAGATGACATTACTAGACATCTAGACTGGTTTAGAGTGCAGTCTGTTCCTAAAATGTTTTTCAACTTCTTAGCCTGAAACCCATGTCCTCACTTCCATTCTTTCTGGAAAATATATAAATACCTCTAAGGACTGAAGACTCTGAAACAGCTTCACTTTTTGGTTTTGCTGGTTCAAGAACCCATAAAAAGAGAGACATGGAAAACAGAAATTGTGGATAATAGGATAATAGTGAAAAATAAGTTAACTGTTGTGATAAATTCTATTTATATCTGCAGTTTCTAAGGAATTGCAATAAAAAGGGTTTGCGATTATGTTTGTCTTGTCTTAGGTTGTAGGGATTTAATGTACCGTCTATAAGTCGTTAAACATTTTTGTTGTGACATTTGATCTCTATGTTGATATTTTATTACAGTAGATCACTTAAAATGGGAAAGGGACCTGTGAAATTTAAAAACAAATTGCGGTTTGTTGGTTTTTCAGTAACTGGATCATTTAAAACTCCATTTTTAGTAAGAAATAATGACTTGCTTTATTTAAAGACTATTTTAAATGCTCCTGAGGTATCTATTGAATATAACAGTTAAATCAGTAGCAGACTCAAAACTAGTTCTGCACTGTTGTATGTTACAATATGCTCTATATTATGGTGCACGTTATACATCCCTTGTACACTTGCACGTTAGATATGGAGGAAGAGATAAGAGTCTGTTTTCAAAGCTGTTTCTAACATATTATCATTCTTACCCCCTGAAAACCTGCCAGGATTTGTCTTTGAAGTGCAAAGTTGGTTTATTTGTGTGTTTGTGGCTGGTCTCGGATAGGTCGAAGATGATAGTTTTTATGGTGTTTTTCTCTTTTGGTGTTGTAAATGCATTATTTATATATCCAAAAGTAATTAGGAGAGAGGTGGTTGTTCATCTGAATTTTAAACTAGTAAAACTGACCTAATTCCTGTCAAAAATAATTAGGATAAAAACTGCACTCCCTAAGCAACTCTTTCGAGATGGAAAACTGGGCACCAGAGTCTGGGTGCTGGAGCCGCTCCGGGTGAACAGCCACGTGCCGCGTGGGTAGCTGCAACCCGCGCCAGCGGCTGGTATCAAAACGGTATTTGCTCTGTGATGCCAGAACCATTGAGCTGTTTTCTTTGTTAACTAAAAGATGCATTTTCAGTCCAGTCAGTTTACTTCATGCATTCCCGAATTAACCAGGTCCTTACTGGAGTTAATGGGAACCTTTCCATCGCAACAAGCATCTGCTTTAATGCATTGCTGCAAGCCAACGCTGCTGTTGGTCCCCTCGTCCTGCTGGCATTGCCTGTAATCACTTATGCATATCCTGTAACCTCTGGTGGGATTCATCTACCCAAGGAAAGGACTTGCCAGCCTTTGGAATGGCAGTGAACTGGTCAGGTGGTGTTGGTTATTTTCCCCAACAAACATAACTATGAGCATTCACTAAAACTTTCCCCAAAACAGTGTTTGGCAAACAACTGCATCTTTGCTTCAGAAAACAGTTTTGTTTTCAGCTGAAATTAATGAACTCATCTCCTTGTTTGAGCAGACCTATAGGGCTAAATCAAGCCAGCTGACTTTGTGAGGAATACACAAGAGCTTTGTTGCTTTTACTGTTAGAGAACATTTGTTACGTTATGTTGGGGGGTGGGGGGGGGAAGAGAGATTGAAAAGCACCAGCAGTGAGGATAACGGACAGTCTATCGCTGGTATGATGGCAAACACTAGTGTGCCAGGTTCTTCTGTCTGCATTAACCGCCAGTATTATGTAATATTTTATCTTCTTTGGCCTCAGAGCTTGTTATTCAGAATAACATATAATAGAGGAGCATTTTGAGTGATTTTGTTAGAAATACATCAGACTGTCTAACAGTCTGGTGGCATCAATAATTCCCTATTAAGCCCTCTACACCCATTATGGTTTGTGCTTTACTTTTTTTTCTAAGTTAGTTTCCAGGCAACCAATAAGAACTGAATTACATTAAGCTATTAATTCAGGACTGCACGCCAGCTCCAGGTTCTGCAGCCGATTTGTTCCTCTCGCATACAAGTTTCCTCATAAAAACCCTTTTATTGGTTTAATCTTCAGTGGTACCCAGCCCAGAGAATTGATTTTAAAGTGGCAGTGCCTGTACTTGATTTCTGGTTCTTGTTTGTTTTTTAATGCTTGCTGGTGGCATTTATTTTTGATGTGTAATGAAGCAGAGGTCGGCGAGGAAGGTTTGGTGTTAGCCACCATAAATACACACTGCTATCTACCAGTGTATTCTTCAATGCCGCGTAACATATTGGCTCATATTAAGATCTGAATTAAGAAGATTCTTGTGATTGATTTCCTCATGGGGTGCAAATTGGAAGATTGGTTATTAAGAAAATTTAACTTGCAGGACCTCTCTTTATCCAGTGGAGAAGTGTGCTGTCTTTCCTCAGCTGCTATTTCAACCCCCAAAAATTTAGAAATCTCATGCGCAGCGCTGCGATGAGGGATGCGGGATGCGACGGCCCGCTGGGCAGCGCGGCACGAACAGCACTGCTCGGCTTGTCATCTCACAGCCCTGAGCGTTTACTCTGGTCATTAACTGCAAATTCTTCTCTAGCCTTTTCTTGAAGAAAACTAAAAAATATAGAGTTTTGCCTGTATACATAGTCTGGAAAAATAAAATGTGGGAAATCCTTTCAATGACAGAAAACTTGATATCAGAACCAGAGTATCATTTTTGTAATTTGAACACAAATAGGTAGATATTATGTCAAAGATTCCTTCCTTTCAAGGGAACACATGGATTAAGAATACAGTTTATTAATTAATACTTGTATGGAAAGTGTGCGTACATCAATAATGTGAAAATAAAGAAGAAGCAGTAATGAAGGAGTAATTTCAGTGTTATGTTCCATTGTTAAATGAATGTAACTCCGGCGAAGGGAACTAGACGGGCAGCTTGATAATGAACTTCGCTGTTCTCTGCTTATTCCCTGAAGAAGGTCAGAGAGGCTGAGCTTGTCGGCTCTCCTCCCAGACTCAGCTGAAAGGAGATATCTAGAAGTGGGATAGAAATTTTGGGATGAAATTGCAGTTGTGTCTAATAATTATGATTTATGAGTTATGAAACCCAACCTGTATGCTGTATTGAGCTATCATGTATTTTATCTAAAAGGTCAGAAAGGTCATTATCCATCCCACAGCCTATATTCACTAGGGCCAAACTTGGAGACTTCTGCCATCCAGGTATTTGTACTGCCTTTGTCTCAGCCTTTGTATTGGTGTCAGTGAGTTGTGGAGGTCTAGGACACTGAAAAAGTTGTGCTGGTGATGTTTGGTGAGGCTACAATTAGAATAATCAATCTTAATTAAAAGAGTTTGTCTTTATCCTCTGCTCAAAAAAAACCCCAAAATTATAATAAATAAATATAATAGTATATAAGACTGAAAACAAAACACCAAGACAAAGGCCATTTCAGATAAAGATACCATGGCTTTTGTAAAATAGTTGACTTAGGATGGAATTTTAAAAATGGTGATTTTTTTTTTTTTTAAATAAACTACAGTTTTGAGCTGTTTCCAATTTCTGTTTTTTAGAGATGTGTGATATGAGTCTGACTCATAGAGGGGACAAACTCAGACCACAAAAGATAACCATGCCTTCATAAAACTTCACCTGAAAAACAGAATAATTAAAGGTCTGCTGTTTATAAGCAGAACATGTAATACATGCTCTTCCCTGTTGTAAGAAACCATAAGAACTTGTACAGCTAAAAAGGATTTTTATGCCTCATCGGTTGCTCAGATCTCTTACAACAATTATAATCACCAGACTAAATGTTTTTCCCCCCTTTACATTTACCACTCGAATGAAGAGTGTGTTGCCATCCTGAGGGTCTGTGTCAGCATACCCAAAAAACCCCATGGTCAACATGTTGGATCTAATCACATTCTCCATTTCTGGGACATACTTTATTAAACATTTTCATCACTTTCAACTGTGCATTCATACCTCAACAGATTTATATCTGTAATTAGGGGAACTGTTATTTACCAGCAGATATAAAGCTGGTAAAAAGACACCTATCAGCAGCATAATTCAAATGTCATGAGTTATTACCAGTTCCAGATTAAAAGTACAGTTATTTCTTTTGCTACAGGTTAGGAGCATGCCTCCTGTCAGAAACCTTTGGAAATTGTTCAGAAATACTGAGCAACAACTATTTGTGATTGTCCAGCTAAAGAAAATCAGATGTATGTGAAAGTGATCCCTCTCCAAGATCTAAGTTCACTAATGAGATATTTTTATTTAACAAAGTCTCTAACAGATGGTGTTTCTAAATTTTGAATATTAGGGCTGTTTTTGAAAGAGGCCTGCACACAGTCTGATGTATTGCAGATGAGATTTTGCATTTAAGCTATAGCTAAGAGCTGATTGTGCTGCGGCTCCTGATTGCACTGAGGCACCAGCTCCCAGCGTTGAAGCCACCAAGCAGGTGTCTGCACGGTGACACCCCTCGTGTCTTGCAGCCAATGCCACCAACCCCTCCCCGTGTAGGGGGCTCCTATGAACGACACCTGGAAGATGTAGGTTGTTTAAATAAATTAGGTGTTTACTGTGTGTGCTTTGCAAAAGGTATCCTCATGTATCATAGCAGTTTCTTAGTCATTGTTATATGAGACTGTTTTACGGTTGGTTACTGGAAGGTCTGTGCTCAACACCACCACCTTTATCAGCCAATTTCCTAATCTCATGAAAAGAAACTGATTAATTTGAGAGGCTGTGTTTTCCATAAATCCATGTTGCCCTGGCATTAAGAAGCAGACGATGGTGATGCCAACCGAGTCTAATCAACAGCCTTGTTGTTCTCCGGGGCTGAAAAACTGGAAACAACCAGTTTTTCCCCAAATCCAGTGCCACGGGTGCCATCACAGCATGGCCAGTTTACCAGACGTCATCCCTTTGACTAGCTGCCTGTGCCTCCATTGCTCCAGCAGGAAGGCTTGGTCTTCTGACGGCAAGAAACTTCCCACGCTCTCGCCCATGCTTGTTCAAACCCAATTTATGTTCATTTGTTCAGTGGCAACAGTGGTCGCTTTTGCTAAGCTGTTTAAACCCTTTGGTCTGCTTTTGTAAACGCTCTCTTATCCTTTGAAAATAGTGGTAAGACTTTTTCTTTGTTTCATTCCTGCAAACCTTTTTCAGTATCAGAGACGTGTTCCTAGTTATTCAGTCATTTCATGAATATGAAACACATATGGACTGCATTTTCATACTTTATTTTCTCTATAAGCAATACAAGATGGTGGTGTTTTTTGACATGGAAATGTAGGCGATCTAGATTAAGGGTGACTATGCACATGTAATTCAAGACAGTAGCTTTGGGGAAATATCAGCTAGGGGGAGAGAAAGAAGAGAAATTTGAATTCAATTGGATTTTAGTAACTTCAGATTGGTTTTGAATCATACTTACATGCTTTTCTATTTCTCATATGTTTGCAAGTTTTATTGCTATAGTTCTAAGTGTCTTGGAGCTATGTGAATTAGTGAATATGTTATTACTAAGCAGAAGATGAACTGCGTTAGCAAGAAATGAGATCGTTCCCCAGAGTCCTACACAGGAAAGCTGTGGAAAACCTGGAACTGAACCCAGGTCCCAGGAGACACAGAATGGCCCCAAAACGTATGTCATTATGGGCCAGGAACCGCCAACAGGAATCTCAAGTTTTAAAACTCAATTAGCATGAAGTATACTGATGGAAATAGGTACATTTTAGGCAAAATGCTCCCTGCCTCTCATGGAGACTCAGGAGCTTTGCAGCTTTCTCTCTATTGCTTCCAGTGGTGGCTAAATGTGAGAATTTTGTGTAGTTTCAGATTGAGAATGAAAGTGTGAAATCATTTAACACCCAGAGCTCCAGTGGGAGCATCGGCAGGAGCTGGATTGGTGGAAATGCCCCAAATTGATGGTGGTTTTAGGGTGGTTGTTTTCATTGATGGTTGTAACCTTTCTGTGAATGCTTTTCTAAGTAGGTATTTCAGGAGAAGGCAAAGACTTCTTGCAGGGTGAACCAAATAAGGAATTATGGTTCTTGAATCAGAACTGCATCCATAAAATGAAAAATATGACATGACACAGTAAAAATAGGACCATTGTCCTAAAGTCTTCAGATCTGACATTAAAAGTATACTTTGGGAATTAATCATCAAATGATTTTGTCATAGTAATATGATTCAAGTATTTTTTTGCTTATCTTGAAGACTTAAATTATACAGCCACTCGCTGCCAATTAAATAATTTTAAATAATGCAGCTGCTAAACTTGCCTGGTTTAGCTATTCTATTGGCTTTCCGGCATTTGGCCTTTTGCTAGGTAGTAACTATTTCTTCACGGTCCTGTTTCTCCACCACAGCCATGCTGTCTGGAGGCCTCTCCTCTGCAAGCATGAGAGGGTGCAGTTGCTTCCTCTGTTTGTAAATACACAGAATCTGGCCCATGGGGGAATTTAATCTTCTCCAAACACCAGCCCCGCACTCCCATGTGCATTCGAGGTCTGGAGCACTCCCAATGCATCGCAAGGTCAGCTGCGCATGACAAAATGACCAGGTAAAGGCATTGACAAAAGAGTTTAGATCCTGCTGATAAACCCAATGTGGAGGACCTGGACACCAAAGGCAAAGGTGGAGGTGGAACAGGTCTGTTTCCCACAAGGATTGTACTAATGGCCATTTTTTCCTTCTCCTGATTTTTAGACTGTGTTCTTTGGATGTGAAAAATACCATAATTGTATTGGTATAGAAATGGAAAATGTACTCCAGAATACTTTGATCTAGAGAATTCGAGCTTAGTTCTAGTGGGAATTAAGCAGGAGAAGTTTCAAGTAATTTATGTTTGAAATGCCTTCATAACTTTTGCTTCATAAAAACAGAGTGTGATATAAAATTATAGTAAAAATTCCTATTTTGGAAATGGACATTCTCCTTTCTGGCAATAAAAAGTAAAGTTAATTTGCTCTATTTCAAAAAGATTGTTAGTAGTTACTGTGATTTCAGACGACGTAGCTTTAATGCTCAACACATCTGAATCTTGCCGACTATAAAACATTCCTTTGATGGTAAGTTGATGATCTATGGGTTTGAGTCAGAATTCATGTTTGGAATTAATGTCTTGGTCAAAAAGAAAAAATACTCATGCAAACGTCCGTGGTTTCCTACAAGCTAGAGGCCGGTCGGCAGCCTTGTCTGCCTTCTCACAGCCACGGTGAAAGCTTTGCCCTTTGGAAATCCAGGCAGCTGGGAGTTACCTCTGTTGATGTGGGACTTTATCTAATATACTTACTAGTGAAATGCCTAAGTGTAAATGTACAAGTTGAGAAGAAAATACAAGAAGAAACACAGGAGGGGTTTTTTCTTCCTTAAGCGCTTTCGTGGTTTTGCCTGTCTTTTACTTGTTCTTCTTTCCTCCAAAATCCTGTTTTTTCTTTTTGTTCCTCAAAGAGAATGAAAAGGAAAGTTGCTAATGGATTAAAAAACAAGAAAAGTTAATGATTTTTGCCCAGGATGCTGATTTTTCTCCATGTTTGTGGCAGAGCTAGACACGGAGTCCATGCTGTGAGTCTCCAGCCAGTGCTGCTTTGCACTCATCAGCTGTCCTTCCAATTAAATTAACTGTCTGAAATTAACATACGTTCCAGCATCGCTCTTTTAATTTCATTTTCTGTTTCTCCAAATGGAATTGCCTTTAATAAAAACCTTATAAAAAGAGGATTTATTCTTGTCTACTAATGCCAATCCTGAGCCGCCATTTATATGTTTTAAAATTTTCAATTTGATTTAGCCGGAGTTATACCCTAAGTTAATGGAGAAACCAGAGCAGGAATATAAGAAAACTTCTGAACTTACAGATAATGCACAATACTATCAAGGTAGGTAATGAAAGAGAAAGAAGAACAACTCTCCTATTTTAATTCAAAAATAAATGACAGGGAAACTAGTACTGCTGCATGAACATTTCATTTCCCAATAGTAAAAGCTTGTTTATATCTGGGTCAAGAGAAAAAAAAAGTTGCTAAAATTAAACAACATTTCAAACTTTGGATTTATTATATGAGTGAGGTTCAGTAAGAAATACCAAATTGTCATGTAGTGCAAATGACGTTTTCTTAATGGGATGGTGAGTTTGTGTTTGATTTTTTTCTTAAATATTTACCAGAAAATTAACCCGTGTTTTGGTCCACATCATATCCACATCAGTTCTTCATCTTTCATTAGAAGGATTAATGCGCATAAATATTTGCTGAATTGAATCCATGACCCCCAGGTTAGATATACAGAGAGACTTGACAGGGATGTTGTCGCCGAAAAGGAGTGCTCGTATTCAAACTGCAGAGAGTGGAAGTTCTACGCTGTGTATTTCTAATAGCAATAATGGGGGGAAAATGGTTTCATTACCGACCTTTTCTGTTGAAACACACCAAATGTCTGAGCAAGAGACGTTCTTTTCAACTCGGGTGAAGTGTCCCAAAGTATCTCCCGATACCATGTACCTGATCGTGCCTTTTGGGCTGCCGTGCGTCTCGTTTCTCCTTGTATCTGCCTTTGCTTCGGTGACAACATGCTCGCAAGGGATCTTGTTACTTTTGTCATTTGGGTCTGATGCTATGTCCCTTGCTGGGATTGCTCAGCTTTATATTTGTAATTTTATATCCATGGAAGTTTGTGAAAAACCTCTTAACTTTTGCAAGTTCTTATTTAAATAGCTATTTAAATAGGTAATTAATTATACACTGCAGCAGAGCTCAGCATCCCTTCCTAAATGTGTTGCATGTACAACTGGTAAAAAGTCCTTACTTAAAGAACGTAAAATCCCTGAGTAAAATCTGCACCGAAATTTTGGGTTTGAATTTGGTTGGTCTATGAGCTGTAGATTCCTAGGTGTCGTTCGTCCATAGATGGCATGTGTCAAAGGCCCAGCTTTGCAAAGAAATTCAGTGTTTCCCACCTGATATGGTAAGCAGTGAGGGCAATGTAGAGGGATTGTCAAAAGCCCCTACGTGCCCCAATTCCCTTGTTTTGGAATGGCTTTATGTGCTTTATTAGTCAGTAATTCCATCATATTTTGTACCATCCGTGTTTGTGTGGAAGCCCTCAAAAATCTCAGCTCCAATTTTTTCCCTTCTCAGAGCTGTCTTGTGAATAACAAAACCGGCATTGTTCTTGTGTGTTCTTCTGAATTTATTTCATGTCATCTTCTTACGGGGAAAAAAAAAATACAGCTTCTCTCACTTAGCACCCTTTGGGACAGCAACTGCAGATGAAGAGCAAGCAATCAACATGTCAGGATAAAATTAGATTGCCACAGAGTACAAGGTTTGATCCAATAGCTATATCAGATTTGGTTTTCAGCTCTGCACATCACAATAAAATAATACTTGCTGAAGTTGTTCGGCACGAAGCAGTTCTAAAAGCCTGCAACGCTTTTTGTCTGTGCAAAAGTTGGAAAAAGGGGTGTGTGTGTGGTGAAATTACGTATTTTACGCTATTACCTCACTATTTAATTAGAGTTATAAATAAGAAATTGATGCAAGAGTTGGCACTTTGGCTGTGTTTCCGTGCCTCAGAGCGGGATCGTGGATGTATTTAGGAGGGGACAGTGATGGAGTTACCAGGGAGCGGTGCCTGCAGAAGCGGTCTCCTTCAGCTCGGGGGTGTATTTTATGCGCAAATATCCCAACTGTCTCTGTTTACCGTGCTCTGCTTTTCACTGGGGCGTGGTTTTGAAGTGAGGAAAATGGATTCCTTTTGGTTAAATGACATGGGAGGTGGGCTCCAGCGGCATCCCTAGCACGATCTACTGGCATCCAGTCCAGAGCAGAGCCAGCCCAAAGCAAACCCCCTGAGCCGGGTACAGCTGGGCGCTGGGTCCTCAGCCAGGACCTTCACTCTACAGACCCGGTCCTGCCTGCTAACACGGCCATAGTCCTTACAGACAGCTCTGATAAGGCCAGGGGCTGCCTAGCATCTGGATTACAGCTTGCACATAAAGCATCTACCTTTTGACATAATTTTTTTCAACTAAATGCCCTAATAACGTCAAGAAATAATAATATTTGCTTCCATTTCATTGTAAAAAAATAGTGAAAAATATCTAAAACGTTCATTCAAAAATGTTTGGTTTGGGTCAGACAAAGTGTTTTGGTTAACTTGAAGTATCTAACAAAACTGAATTGCCAGCAAGTTGGAAAATGACAGCTACCTGCAGACATGACCCACTCTGTCCATGCTGTATTAAATAAAAGCTACAGCCTTTTTCTAACTGTACATCTTCCACTAGGTTTCTGGTTAACAATAACTGTCTCTCAAAGTGAATCACCAGGATACCCGAAGTTTGGCTGGGACTTCTGTGAAGGTATTGAGCCAACACCCGTGTTTAACCCCGGGGCATCGCAATTTGTACCGAATCGAATCTTCAGCTATTGTAATGCCGTTCAGCTGCACCGATAACGGCAGAGTCATTGATTTGAACTAATTTGAGGATAAAACCCATTTTCTCTTAGGTGTAAAAATATTGATGTGCACACACAGTCCTTTCGTAACACTTGTGGCCCAGTTAATCTCCTGTTTAAGGAATTTAACCTGGTTCTGCTTGCACCCAGCTATAGGATTCGCATTACGAGACTGCAAGGATGTCCTCTGTCCTTGCATTATTTAATTCTTCAGACCTGCTCCCACTGCTCTGTCAATAGCTTTCAAATGAATGGTCCAATCTTTTAAATTAATGAGTTTTCATCGACCTCAGTGGAAGTGGATCAGCTTCGCGACTGTCAGCCCACCCAGCTGTCCTCATCAGTACTTCATCTAAAAGTAGTTCACCTACTTTCACACACAAGCCCGGCACCTTGGAGCGCATCGTCTGAAGCCGTGTCATTCGGATCTCATTAAAGCAGCCGTACGTGTCCTGCTGCTCCAGACGGAGAGGGTTTTAGTAAAGAAATTTTTGTTTTTGTTCTGCAGTGACTCCAAGTTGTTTAGGGTTCCTTTCTACACTCATTTAGCTCAAGAAACTGGTCTAGAAAGCTCTTATTAGCCCAGGATTTCCTGAGAGAGGAAATTTAGCACCTGCATTTTCCAGATCCCTAAATGAGGTTTGAAAAATCTTATTTCAATAATTACAATAACAAAGCATCCCAAACAAAAATATATTATCGGAGCAGCTCATAGGTGTTTTCTGTGGAAAATGCAGTGAGTCTTGAAGAAGGAGCACTCTGAAACTGCTAGGCTGTCACCCGGGATGCGGAAACCCCGATATTTGAGGATCCATTATGAGCACAGCCTGGAGTACATCTTGATTTCATTTAAAAGTGCTTTCGCGTGGCTATCACGGACAATTCATAGGACACAGGAGAGGAAGAGGGGGAAAGGACTGGGAAGAAGGTTTCTCCGCAGCGGGTAGACCCCGAACTAAACCCCGCGGCCCCAGACCATGCTCCCACCCATGGAAGTGCCTTGGAGAGGCTTCGCCCTGCACTGGCTTCCTCAGGGGCAGAGCAGCCGCCCCACCAGCCTCAGGGCTCCTCCAGCCCCGTACGGTGACATTGCATTGACCTTGACCACGTCAAGGACCCAGCTCCCCCTGTGCCACAGCAGACTTCAGGAGGACGGGCTGGGGGCAGGCGGTGACGCAGCATGGCAAAACATGACCCAGCTGCTGACTCCTCTGGAGATTAACACCAGGATCTAGTGACCCACAGGATGAATACTGAGAGAGGTGAAGCTAGGGAAACGATTCGCTTTAAAAGGGAGTATAATAGGGCATAAAAAGAAGTCATGATTAAGTACCAAAAAAGGGGGAAAAGTCATGAATGTCTAATACTCAGTCTATCAAAGCAAATGAATAAAGGTAAAAATCTAGAACATAAAACCACATCAACAGAAAAGAATCTGATCTCGTTTGCCGGGGAGACCGGATCGTCAATGTATTTTGCCGGAGTTTGCTTGTTGTTGTACACAGGGATAAAATCTTGCATAGACCAGGCTTTCTACAAAATGAATGGGGAGAGACATCAAGGGAATAAATAAAATAGATGAGGAAAAGATCTGCACTCTTATAGAAGGTGCAAAGTCATGAAGAGACAGTAAAAAAAAATTTAAAACTTAATTTACAAAAAACACTCCTGATTTTTGTCGTAAAATGTTCCAAAACAATCTCATGACTCAATTTCTGCAGCCATTGAAGTAGGGAGAATTACATAAGATTCTTGCTGTTTGCTTTATGTTATGCTTAACTCATATTCTCAATGATTCATTATCAAGATTTGTCAGGACTAATTAAAAAGAGTGCCAGCTGTGATAGCGTTTGATATCACGGCACCTTGCTCAGTGGGGACTCAACCAAGAGAGCTCATTGCGTAGAATTAGCTAATAGCAACTAGTGATTTAGTGGCTTGCTGCTAACTGGTCTGAGCTGTTACAAAGGTGAAGGCATTTAGCAGCCCCTGCGGATAATTTGCTTCTTTACATGAAATTGAGTTTTCTGTAACTCTCCATTAAAACAAACAACAAAATTTATTAAATTACATGTATGATTTTCTTTTCTGTGGTAAGCCACCTCTCTTTATTTAAATAAAAATAATTAAATTCAGAAAAGGACACAGTTTTAAATTCAGGAAGGTATGAGTGTGAAAACATTGTTTTTGGTTAGCACTTTGTGCCCAAGTTTTTAATTCTGATGCGAACCATCCAGTGGGCTCATAAGCCTCTGGAAGTAGTTTACAAACAAAACCTTTCTGACCCATATTTTATACAGGCAAAGTCATCCATCATGTAATCTATGCACAGTTCTGTCCACTCTACTACCAAAAAAAAAAAAAAAAGTAATTAATTTCTGCGCAGCAATGGCACAATATCAGAGACTCCTTTACAGGGATGTGAGCGGGGTGGGGTCCAGCAGCACCGCGGGGGCTCCGGCTCTGCCCATCCCAACGTGTTCAGCCTTGCCCTGGCAGTGCCCAGGCTGCTGGCTGCAGCATGGAACGCGCGGGAGCACTGCTCGGCGCAGGCAGAGAGCCTCCGGCTCTTAAAAATGAGATTCTAGAAAGCAAGTCTTAAAAAAAAACCCAAACCAAACAAAACACAAACTCGGCACCTAAAATCAATGGTATTTTTATCTTAATCGCTCCGAGCCTGTTGACCAGTAGCCCTTCTGTAAACAGGGATAATGATACCACTTATCTCGTGAAAATAAATTACTGCTTTTGAAACACTCAGACACTATAGTGATGATCAAGATAGAAAAACCCAGGAAAAAGTTATTAATTCTGACTCAGTACACGGCGAGTGCTCTGCAGTAGGAGTCCTGGGGACACACGCTGAAGGCTGAGGATAAAGCAATGCATTGAATAACTGTTGATTAAGTGAGCGCTGCCTATTCTGTGAGCTGAATGAGGTAGGGGCTCGGCAGAAAATAAAGTGGTGTTTGATCGTTTAATTAAAGGCTACGTCATAACATGTGCAGAACAGGCTGAGGAAGCAATCATGGTTCTGGCATTTTCAATGGTGGATTCTGCATACTTCATGTTGCTTTTTAAGTAGGCGTCGTGGCTTTTTCAGGGAAATACTCAAACAGAAGGCTGAAAGGAAGAGGATGCCTGCAACTTCAGTGCGAGAAAAATTCCCTCTTCTCTCCTCTCATTATGTCTCGGCTGCCCTGGAGCATCTCAGCAGCCTGTTCTCAGGCCGCTGGAGGCATGGAGGGCCACGTCACAGTGCTCTTCCCGGCTCTGTCGGGATGTCCGGGGGATGGCGAGGCTGGTTTTGTTCACGGATGGGTGCTGCACGCCCGGCTCTGCTCGGCGGTAGGAGCATGTTCGCGGTGCACGGGTGTGTTACGGTTGGTCTCCTCTGAAGGGGACCAAATGCCGCGACCTAATCAGGGGACTCTGGTACAAATGTTACCAGTTAAAGGTATTGTTCAGAAATATTCTTCTCAGAAATAGATGAACCCTTTTCTGTCTGAATTATTTTGAAAAAAAAAAAGTAAATAATTTTAAAGTATTTTTGCTTACAATTTGGCAAAGCTGTCAAGAGCAGAAACGGGGTGCTCATGGCTGGGAGGAAAAAGCCTCTCAAGAGCATCCTGAGTGATTCCGTCAGCCCAGCCCGTAGCTTTAATGCCACTTTGTCCCTTAGAAAATTCCAGGCACCGCAGACAGCCGAGGAGGAGGGGACCTGCCTGCGCTGGCTGGATCAGTTTATTGTCTGACATTGCAAAACTATTATTATTTCGAGAAAGCCGTCTTATTTAATTATCGTGAATGTGCAATTCCTTCATTTTTAATTCAGCATTGGAGGAGATGTTCCAAGCATTAAGTGAATCAAAATATTCTTAGTAAATCAGAAACCAAGAGAATAATAAGTGTTTGAAAAGAAAAAGTTATTGTTCTCTGTGGATTGCAGTGATTTTAATGATTTGGCTGAAGTGCCCATCTAATAGAGCTGCCTATTTGAAATATTTGTGATCTCAGAGGAACAGTTTTAAAGTGTCTCCTGCGTAATTGATTGATCCATTCCTCTCAAATGCTTGGATGGCTTTCAAAGCCAGGGGACAGGTATTGATGGGGCTCCGAGGGGGACGTGTGTTTTACATGGTCTGGTGGGAAAAATGCCTCAAGTCTCCTGTACCGAAGGCAGAGGCAGAGGTGACTAAACTAACGGGAGTTCCCATTTAGAAAGTGGGAATTGCTCAGAACTGACCCAGAACTCGTTCTCGGGAGGAGTAAGGGCTTTCTTCCCCCGCCGTCTTCGTCTTTCCCTGGCAGTGGGGAAGGTGGTACCCGACCCCTGCACTGGGACTCCTTTTTCTAAACATATGCTACATAGATGGGATCATTTCATAATGTTTTGTTTTCCAAAATATAGCAAGTTTGGCTTTAAAACTGAGTGCTGGTATTCAGAAAAAAAAATTATTTCAGTTTTGGTTATTTCTGAAACTGTCTTCCTGATGGAGAGAATTACAGTTTGAAAAACCAAACAAATTCAAATAAAGATCCCAAGACTTGTTGAAAATATTTCCCCCTGGTTTTCCTGCAGGTTCTATATATTAGTCTGGTGGTATTTTACATAAATAACGTATATTGATGAAAACTACAAAATTAACCATCTCTGCACTTGTAAAAACTTACAGTGTGGTTATTTTTTTTTATGCTATTATCAAAAATTATCTTTCCAAGTATGTCGAGCTCCCAATACGCAGGATGTGATATATCATAGCGTAAGCTACGATAAAAATAAGAGCAGTCGCTGTTACTGCACGCCGGCACCTTCTGTTATAGCTGCTCTTTTAGCACTGAGCCTGCTTTCATCACGTAGATAACTTCTGAAAGGTTTATACCTTGGTAATGAGGGCTTGGAGCTCTCTTGCAGGCTGGGTGAGCGCTCCTCTGTCCCCATGCCGAGGCAGATCCCTGCCCCACGGGAGAATGAGGCGGCTGGGAAGTGACGCGGGGATGGACCCCGTCCCACCTCGCGCGCAGAGCAGCAGGTGACGGCGCCAGCCCTGCGCTGTGCCTGCTCTGGTGGGTCACGGAGCACCTGCCACCCTGCGCCGGGTGCCGGGGAGGTCTACCCGTGAGGTGACCTGCCTCCAACGCGGCCAGGCGGCGAGGAAGGAAAGCTCCCTGTCAAGGACTTGGACTGATCACCACACCTAACAGATTGGCTTCGATTAATGGCCAAGGGTTTTCTCCTCCTCCCAGAGCCTTTTTCTTTTTTAAGGAGCAGCAGCCTGTGCACAGGAGGCAGAACCCAGGAGGCGACTGAAAATGGAAAATAACTGTATGTGTAGACTTGTGGATCTTTTCAAGCATCAAAAATAGATGAATGTTTCTCTCCAGAGCTGCACTGCTTTGGTTTTATATGGGATCACACTAGCGTGTTGCAACAGAGAATTAGGCCCAGATACTTTGTGTTTTAGCACAAAGTATTCATTGCATTATTTTTTTCATAGACTTGGGAACAATCCATAACACATACTTTATATTTACTAGCTTATTATGTATTATAAATTATAATTTATATAGCATTTAGACTATGTTTTAATAAGGTATCATTTAATAATTTATAATAAAATATAAATATAAAAATAATTTTTATCTTACATAAAGTAAGATCTAGCAAGATTTCCAACCTACTATATCCTTGAAGAGAATTTGCTGTCCCCTGTCCTCCCTGGAAACCAGAGCCACACTGACACCTTCTCTTTGTAAACAGCAACAGCAGAGCACCGAGTTAAGGATCAGAGTTTTTCACCGGCCTCCACTCCAAAAATTCATTATTTTCTGAACGCCAGATAAGCAGGAGCTCTGGCTGCTATCCCAACACTGACTTCACCCAACAAATTAATTGCTTGTACCATGTCCATTACAGTTGTTCAAAACGACCTCCAACCGTGCACGGCAGCATCATGCTACATTACCAAAATTTGAAATACTGTTTTATTTCTCCTTTCTGCTAGTCCACTGCTCTTTGTTTTGCTTCCACTGGTCGGTTGTAACACGATTTTGTGTTCACCCTGCCAACTGCCCACATAAAAGCAATGTTTAATTATACAGCATCTTTGAAAGTAGATGCGGGTAAGATCCTCCTGTGATGGAAGTTGCGTAGCTCCCCTGAAGGATGCCAGCTATGATGCTGATTTCTTTCTGGCAAAATCTTTGCTTATCCAGTCACAATTTGGCTGAATCCATGATCTTATTTGACAGACAAGTTAAGAAATGTTTTTGAATGTGCTTTTGGATGTGTTTAACCACTGTTTACTTCTAAACAAATTCTCTTGCTAAAAAGATCAGGCTTGGTTTTTTGTTTTGGGTTTTGGTTGGGGGTTTTTTTGGTGAAGTTTTGTTTTGTCGTGTTTTTTTGTGAAGCAAACCATCACTGGGGGAGACGGAGTGGGTGAAGCGTGCAGGCAGGGGAAGCGTGCCCGTGGTCAGTAGGGGCATGGGTGGGCTTCTGGCTTCTGGGTGCCTGGTCCTATAGGGAGGAGTAATAGCGCTCACGAGCATCAAAACCCAGTGCTGACCTCCCCTGCACATCATTCTTTGGGTGAGGAAAATGGAATAGCTTCGTCCTTATCCTAGGCGGTCTACAGCCTGTGCTGGTGTGAGCGCAGTGCTCCCGCGGCTGAGCCGGGACGTCTAAAGAAAGCGTTCGCCGGGCTCTGGGAACATAGCGAGTGACTTGTGCCGGGAATTTGATGTAACGTAAGAATGGCTAATTGTGAAGTGAAACACAAAACGTCACGTTGAAATGACTTTCCCACCATTCCCATACGCTTCTGTCAATATTCCCATTAAATACATAAAATGCTGTTTTGCTGCAACAACATTGCTTTCTGAGAGTAATTTCAGATTAGGGCTACAACTTTAACATGGTTTAGCATGTCGTAACTCAAAATTCTCACTGATGGCTTTAAGAGGAGTGGGTGAGTTCAGTTTTGAATGGACATAATCTAATTTTTGCTTAGGAACTGCTTGTTGAATCCACTTAGTGTAGCTGTTCTGGTGGGCCGTAAGTGAGGAGAGGATTTTTTTTAGGTTCAGTGGGATACGGGCTGTTAGGCAGCGCAGGTATGATACGCTCATGGTGCTATTTAGTCAGCGTTGTCTCACCTCCAGGTATTTGGTAATCCAAACCAAAATGAAATGCTTCTTCAAAGTAAAATATGGCAGTGACAGATGCACAGGCTATTATATTTAGTTTCTTGTCTGAGAGGGCCAGATTGAATGTAGGTAGCTGATTGCACATAGTGGATGGGGATCAGGTACGATGAAAGGGAGATTACTGGCTATTTTAAGAGTTAAACTTAAAAAGCAGGAAATTGAAAACTGATAAACAGGTTTTTTTCAGGTGATGTCCAATTAAACGGTGGTACTCATTACCACGGGAGGCCACTGAAGCCAAGTACTTAGCAAGAGTGGAAGAGGGACTGGGCACTTTTATGGATATCAAGAATATCCAGAGTAATGATTAACTATATCAATTTGTGTAATGTAATTAGAATAATTTTTCATGCTTCAGGGCTTAAACCAATTTCTATATATGAGAGACCAGGATGAAACTTATGGTAGGAACAGAAAACAGACATCTGCATACTGCAGAGCTCCTGACTTTTCTTCTGACACATCTGCTGCTATTCCAGGACAAGATGTTGGGCTAGGATGGACCCTGGGTCCGCCTTGATCAGCTGTGTCATTTTCTATGTTCCCTTAGGGAATCTGGTGTGGAATATGTAGACTGATTTTTTAGGTAAACCAGGTGTGAGGAAAAGGAAGATGAAGTGGACAGCAGATGGGTTTTCTGTAATTTTGAGAGGACAAACATGTTGAATGTAACTGTGTATTTGCCCAAAGGAAAAAAACAAAAAAGAGAGGAAGCTTTCAAAAATCATGAGGTAGCTTCCTTCAAAACTTTATTAGAAGAGATGACTTATATTTGCATCCTTTCTGAATCTTGAGCACTTAAGGCAAACTTGAGTCACGCTTGCAAACGCTTCTCTACAACCACTAGAGTCAGATTTTTTAATAATAATAAATACAGCTAAGATTCTCAAAGAGGAGCTTGAAGTGGGCAAGAGGTAAATAAACGCTGAAGAGCTTACACTTTAACCGTGCACGTTCAGGTGTAAAAGGGGGGTGGAGCTGATGTTACCAAGGAATAGCTGAGAAGGAAATCACTTACACTGTGCAGCGGATGAGCAGACGTAGAGTTAAGATGCATGTGGGCATCGAGGGGTGGTAAATGGGCACTGGTTAGGCTGCAGCCCCACTGGCAGAGGTTGGAAGAGGAGTGGGTGTCTGACCCTGGGGCTGCGGGGAGGCACCAGCCAAGTCACCAGCATCTGTGACCCCCCCCCCAGCACGTGTGTGCCCCGTCCTGCAGGTGAACTTTCCACTCTCAGGATGATGGTGGTGGAGAAGTGCGGGTTTGTCAGGAAAGTATGGCTGTGCTTTCAGCCGGTGATGAACAAAAATGATAAACAGCGAGGCCTGGGTGACGGCACAAGCTGGACCACGATACCCAAATTACAATGAAATAATCCCCTTATGATGTTTTCAGCCCATGGAAAAACTAAATTTTGGTCCCACGCCCAAAAATTATAATTTCTAGTGGAGAACTCCAGCTGCTTTTATTGTCGTTTATGCTTGTTATATCCTGGCCCTACTGCAAAATCCCCCGACCTGCTACGCCTGTCCGGTTCTGCTGCCGCTCTCCAAACGTCCCCTTTCGCCAAGGAACAGGCATATGCCTTCTCTTGTCATGGTGGTATTTGAATAGCACCAGTTGGGAAACTTTGGTTGTAGTAACTTCTGCCAGATGCAAGTGGACACAGAGAACCAACATATAAGGGAAAGGAAAAAAAGCTGAAAAACAAGGTAAGGACACAATTATAAAAATACAGAGATTTTAAGGTGTTAAAATGCCTTAATAATTATTGGAAGATGTGTCGCTAGCCCCCAGCCAGCTCCATCTTAGTCAAGACCTGACCAGCAAAGCCACTCATTCGTGTCTGCCAGACTAGTCGCGCTGCAATGTTTCAGTGTTGTGGCATAAAATTTGGCTAGGTCGAAACAGATAAAAAACATCAGTTTTTACTGATGGTTTTTTTTCTGTTACAACAGTAATAGTTGTGTTACTCTGACTTCACTGAAATATAATGTGTTGGAAATTAAGCAATCACTGTAGCTGTCTATTAGAGAGCAACGCTTCAGAGTTGTAGCTGGACTAGGCAGTCTGAACTACCGCACATCGAGTGCTGCTGGTCCAGTGTGTGTTAGGGGCCAAGGGATGAACAGCAGCTGGATTTGACCTGCTGTTTGTGAAGAAGGAATTAAAGGTTGTCTCCAAAAAATATGCTTGGTCTGGCGGGAACCAGGTGTCAGAGATGTATTTTGCATTACTCTTGACTCGGGAATGTGGCAGGGCAGGGATTTGCTGGTCGGCGGGGAGTGGCAACAGGTGTCATCTCCTTGGGGGTTACAGTTTTGGGATGAAGGGAACACAAGCAGGATGTTCCCGCAGCCTCGAGATCTCGGTGTGCTGAACAAAAATGGGTCTGGAGATCTTAAAATAGAACAAGATCAGCTGCATTACTTTGGTTTTGGGAGTATGGGGTTACATCCAAACTCCTCCTCCTCCTCACTGGCTCCACTGGTATCCACCTTAGCGGGGAGGAGGATGTCTTTTCTGTCTCAAAATCCGGATTACTGGTTTTGATGTAATAGGCTTGCTGGAATGCTGCTGCACTCGGGCGGCAGGTTTCGGGGCGCTGGCCTGACGCGCCCGCCGGACCGCGCTGTGGTCCCCAGCTCGCCCCGCTCCCCG
>NW_008824372.1:343349-343850 GCF_000699105.1 Pygoscelis adeliae
CGGCACCATGGTCCGCCTGGGCAGGCTCCTGCGGCTCCTGACTCTGATGAAGTTGCCCTGCTGCCTGCTGGAGTTCCTGCTCTCGGAGGCGGCCCAGGGGCAGGAGATGTACGCGCCCCACTCCATCCGTCTGGAGGGGGACATCACCCTGGGCGGCCTCTTCCCCGTCCACGCCAAGGGGCCCCCGGGCGTGCCCTGCGGGGACATCAAGAAGGAGAACGGCATCCACAGGCTGGAGGCGATGCTTTACGCCCTGGACCAGATCAACAGCGACCCGGACCTGCTGCCCAATGTCACGCTGGGCGCACGCATCCTGGACACCTGCTCCCGAGACACCTACGCGCTGGAGCAGTCCCTCACCTTCGTCCAGGCTCTCATCCAGAAGGACACCTCCGACGTGAGGTGCACCAACGGGGAGCCGCCCGTGTTCGTCAAGCCGGAAAAAGTAGTTGGAGTGATCGGGGCGTCGGGAAGTTCGGTGTCCATTATGGTGGCCAACAT
>NW_008824372.1:344957-345673 GCF_000699105.1 Pygoscelis adeliae
GGGTGAAGCCGCCGGGGCCCGGCAGCGAGCACCGGGTGCTCCTCGGCAGCGATCGCGGGTGCAGCGGCAGAACCGCCACCAGATGCATCGTGAGCAGCGGAGTTTCTCGCTTCCTATCCTACGCCTTCGCATGCGGAAGGTGGTGGTGGGGTTTATTTTTATTTTTGTGCAGCGGGCGGAGAGATCCTCCGCTTTTCCCAGCTGGAAACTTGTGAGGTTTTCACGGCAAATCCACTCTGTGCCGTGAGCAGCCGTCGTTACCCCTTATTCCCATCTGGCTGCCGGTGCCGGGTACGGCTGTCACATGCAAGATGAAGGGAGCGATGCGCCTTCTCCCATCACTGCCCTTTGCACTGCCCAGCCAGCCTCAGTCCTGTCCATTTTCCTGAAAGAACATTGAGGATCTGGTTTTGTTTTTCTTGCTCGCCTCCCCCTCTTGGCAAATTGAAATGCGACTTGTACTGCTTCTGGATTCAGCGGTGTACTGAATCTCTAACAATTTGTGCGGCTTTAACATGCAGGTCTTCGTATTGAAAAGCTACCTCCGAGAAAGCAGCCCCGCTTGTGTGTGTGAGCAAGCTTGGCATCGCTAGGTACACTGTACTTATTTCTGTTTGAGACTTCTTGCATTACAAACACCCCTTCCTGGGCTGCAAAACAGATGATCTCATGTTCTGCTTGAGCTGGAGCCGAGAAGCTTGGAGGGATGCGAGTGG
>NW_008824372.1:345755-351971 GCF_000699105.1 Pygoscelis adeliae
GATCTGCTGTAGACTTCCACCAGCCAGTAGGTTGAAATTAGCCAGCTGTTTTTTACTGAATCTCATTCAAGAGCAAATCCCGGGGCACGCTGTACTGAGATCTCACTCAGAAGGAAATCCTGGGCACCAGGAGCCTTTTGTATAATGCCACAATACCTGCAACATCTTTGGTGGTATGTTACATAATGGAGTTTGCAGAAAATAAGACATTCGGGCAGTTTCTTCATGTAAAGATATTTATATAAATCTAAACATTTTAATGTATTGTGACCAAGCATCTGTTCAAAATTGCTTTTTAACCAAATCATCCAGAAAGCAGGAACTGGTACATACTAAGAGAGATTTTACTGAATATGTATTTTACAGCTTGGTTCTGCCTTCTTTAAGATTTTTCATGCAATAAAACTGTTCTCTGTTGTCCTCTCTTCCTTCAAAACACAGTTCAGAACATGTCCCAGCCAGAGAGAAATAAGAAAGAAAACTATTTTGAGAGAGGAGGAGAACTGGACCTATTAAGCAGCTAAGTACTGTTGTGTGCGGGCGGGTGAGAAGCTGTTACTGGAAAGAAAAAAACAACCAACTACCCAACCACAAAAAAACTTGTTAACCTAAATACTTTGTCAAATGCATGAGCTGTTGCAGCCAGCTTGCTTCTCATGGGTCGCTGTAGGTTTTACTGACGGTGGCAGTGGTGAAGGGTGGGTGAACGGCTCTTGAACACTTACTTTCGTGCCCAAACTGGCTTTTCTCTAACATCTCGTAGATGAAAACTCTTTCCATCTGTGGAGGCCTCTGCAAAGAAATCTTACTCACTAGTGTTTACATTTCTCTGACAGTATCTTGGAAGAGAAGTGTTGTACTCTACCTTAACATAGGGAGAAAATATATATATAGCCCGTACAGAGCACAGTGGGGTTTCCTCAGCCAGCTACTGATGGTTAAGGGGCTTTCTCTCCAGGATGGGTAAGATTTAGGCTATTCATCTTCCTCTCTGCATATGAAGTTATGGTATCTCGCCATGCAGCCCGCCTGCCTGTTCCCAGTCTAGCACAGAGGTTTGGGAGCATCTTCAGCTAATGCCAACAGGTGGATCAACAGGAGGAAACAGTGCTGGGGTCCTCTGGTTTGAATTCATCCGTGTAATTGCTGTTTGGAGTTTTGTAGAAGCTTTCCTTTTGTAAAAAATGATGTGAAGGATCTACATTAGACTTGGGCTCTTTCCTGTGTGATGGAAGTAAATGCCCCTCCCCCTGCCTCTATGTCTCTCTCCCCACTTATCCCTGAATTGCACCTTCGATAAAAGGTGATGGGAATAGTTGGGGTGGGGGGATTTTCCCTGGAGCCGGGGGGATGGCACTGAGTCCCAGCTGCGCACAGCTGCTGCTGGAGCAAAGGGAAGCTGTAACCCCCAATTCTGCCTGCCTTTGACCGACGTGCTCGTGCTGATGGAGCGAAGCTGTCGGGGCTGCTGAGACTCAGGCATAGTCAGAGTGGGTGACTGCTCTCTCTGAGTCACACAGGCTGTGTCGATGCCTTGGGGGTGGGCACAGGAATTGCCAGTGAGGGCAGTATGTATCCTAAGGCCAAGTATGTGAGGACTTCTCTTCCAAAATTACAACTGCCCTGCACAAGCGTGGGGTTTAGGGGAAGGGGGAGGCTTCACACAGTATCTGTCATCGCCATGAACTTTGTGTGGGACCTTCCGTGAGTTACTTCAGTTAAAATGTTCAAGAGCATCCCAGCTGCGCATCGAGGTCCCATCTGCAGCAGCAAGTTAGACCCCATGCCTGAGACATGCTGAAGCCCAGCTGGATGTTTGACTCGCTTTT
The DNA here is from genome assembly GCF_000699105.1 of Pygoscelis adeliae. Taxonomy (NCBI): domain Eukaryota; kingdom Metazoa; phylum Chordata; class Aves; order Sphenisciformes; family Spheniscidae; genus Pygoscelis; species Pygoscelis adeliae. The sequence continues at coordinate 347,585 of NW_008824372.1, forward strand.
GAAGACAACGCAGACGAGCTCTCTCCAGTTTGGCAAAGGCTCACCTTGGAAGGCGTCGAGCTGGGGGGTGCCTCTGGCTGGATGCTTTATTTTCACCTCTCTCTGCTGTTTAATTTCATCCCCTTCAGAAGCAGGGATGTGAGTGCCCTGGCAGGGGTTAATGTGAGATAGCCCTTTCTGACTACGTCCCTCCGTAGACAAGACCTCCTCTTCTCCTAGGGGTTGTGCCCCATCCCTGTCCTGGACGGGGAGGGATTGTTAAGCCGTGAACTTTGGGAGCAGGGCTGCCTGGGGCCGGTGTGCTGCCCAGCACCAAGGGCCTGTGTCTTTGCTGCCGGGCCTCGGATTAATGCAACAGAAGGGATGATATAATGTGTGGTGGACTGTGGAGATATAAATGCATAAATATTCAAGAATGTCAATTACAGTCACTTTTTCAAAATACAATTCCATCAGAGCATGCCAATAAATAGTACGCCGACTGTAAATTAAATATCTGTTCTAAAAATAAAACAGAAACAATTTGGAAAGCTGTTTCCAAATGCATCAGGGAGTTCAAGGCAATATGTTTTTAGGCTGCTAGTTTTGCATTGTAAAAAATATTGTTACTTCACAGTGTCATAGCTTTCCTTACAAATTTAACTCCATGAAATTCAATATCTATGCTGAAAAAAATTGCTAAATGTTTCATCTGTTTCATATTTTCTGGCAGTAGAACCATGCAATATGGGGAATATCAGCACACTGATTTCTTTTTTTATATTGGAAAACTAATTTTTGGACTCCCTTAGAAGTACAGACATCTCATTACAAGCTTTAATAATGAACTAATTACCGCTTCAGGTTTCTGTCCTCAGTGAATGTAATTTTAAATAGTCAATCAACAATCGTTCTTTCTTGACTAAATACCTTTTTTCTTTTATCAGTGATGGTTCTTGTGGCCCATGGGGATGCGTTACCAAGCCCCTTCGCGGAACTTTTTAGAAACCAGTGTGGGATAAGGGAGTACAATGAGATTGGGAGTGTAAATTGAAAGGTCCCTTATATCCCTCGGGGGCTTTTGGCTGGATTTCCTTCTGCAGGCACCTTTGTGCTAAATGGGAAGGATGAAAGTTGCAATCCTGCCTTCTGCTCCAGACACAATGAAGCCAGTAGAAATGTGATTCTTTGGAAAGGAATACAGCTTAAAAGCGCAGCTCTGAGTTGGATGCTTCTTTTTTCTTAGAAAAGGGCGTGCATTTTCCAGGGCTCTCTGAGTAAGGATATCCTCTTTGCCAAAGCGGTGGCAGCCGCCTGCACCAACAGGCTGTGGCTGGCCGAGCTGCAACGTTTGAGGTGCTGCGACTGGTATCGATGGAGACTGTGGTTCTGTCTCAGCTTCTGGCTTGAAGGAATTAAATTTGGCTCTCGGCGGTCATCGGTGCCTGTTTCTGCTGGATTTGCAGCATGGTCGCAGGGAGGAAGGATGAGGGCTGTGTGAGAATCACTTTACAGAGCGTGTGATCCCATGATTTCAAGAGATGCTTCTGAAGTGTTTGTTTAATTAATTTTGTGCTGCCCATCTGATCAGTTTCTATAAACTACTTCACTCTGCAGCAAAAGTATTTGCACGCTGATTGTTCCTCCCTCTGCCCCTCTCGTTTATTTAAGTTTCCCGCAGGAATATGGGATATAGGCCCAAAGGTTTCTGTTTGTATAGGTTCTGGGTGCAAAGCCAAAGATTCATTCGGAGAGCCCTCCTGCCAAACTTGACTTAATGAGATGGTAGTAAATGGCCAATTTAATTTACTGCGATGTACCTGCCATGGCGGGACTCTTGGATTATCACTGGTATTTGGGATATTTTAGCACTATTTTTCTCTAGATGCTTATATATTTTGAACTTGTTACCAGTTTATTGCATTTTCATCTTCTAACTTTCAATAAGACAATATTGGTTTTAGGAAGTGGAGTAATGATTAATTTTTTAAAACATATTTCAGGAAAACTATACATTCTTCAGTTAGACTCATATAGACAATTTAACAAAAAGCTAAAAATAGGAAACAGTAAACTTGAATTCTTTGCCTCTTTTAAAAAAATGGCTTTTGTGTTTCTCAGCAAGCTTTATTTTCATCAGCCTCTAAATATTTGTCCTCATTGTTACTGATGCACCTAATACATGTCAACAAGCTGAGCCATGCTGTTTTACTGTATTGTTGTTGAAATAATGGGCTGTAGTTAATAGATGTGGATTCTTATTTTCTCTGTATGAATCAAAAGTAAAGGAAAATCCTTGCTTCAAGAATTCACATGTTTCCATGTGGAGTTACTAATGGGAGGCTGGCGGTGCTATGAATATATTTTTCTGGAACATGGTGTTTTGGAGGTAAAATTTATTTTCTTGACAAGGCAAAATTCAATATTAACAATAGTCTCAGCTCTTAATCTATTTTCGAGCGTCTCTCTGTAGACGTTAGGTAGAAGGGACAGCAAAGAGTCATGTGGAAGAAGACTGGCTCTGCCAGGAGAGGGATGCTTGCCCATGGAGAGAGACAGAGAGGGACGGTGGTGCTTATGTGAGCAAAGGATTAGCAGATAATTGGGGCTGGTGTGGGGAGCACAGGGGGATACTGGAACGTGTCAGCTTGTACAGTGGAAGCATATATTCAGCAAGTACATTTGTGCAATTCCCAATTTACTCTTTGAAATGAAATAAGGTGACCTCTTTGGAATGACAAATGGAGGGATCATTTCAAGGCATTAATGTTTATGAAAGAAATATTGATCTGGTTTTGAATCTCATAACACTAATACTGTAAAACTACATGTACTATATTATGTATTTTATTCTATTAAATGAGTTTTGCTTGGAGGCATGAAAACCATCCAACACAATACTCTGCATTGTAATATCAAACGTTGTTATTTCTATTTATAGTGATATTCAGAATAATCTCAATGAGTGACAATGCTGACTGTCCCAGACATAGGACTATGATGAATTTTATCATAATATTGGAAGATACGAAGCATGTAATTAAGGCTGTTTGGAGAGCATGGAATCCAATATAGTCAGGTCATTAGTGTGGTGGAGTGGGTATCCAGGCAGAGAGAAATCTGAAGAAAAACAAGTATTTCTAAAGCCTTCCTCGTTACTGATTATTCACAAGGTCCTATAAAGCCCTTCTGCTGAAGGCAGTAGAGGTATTCTGAATCATCACCAATTTAGCTGAGAATAAAGCATGGTCCTATTACGGGCCACTAAAATATGGCAGCCCTGCCCTGCCCCAGGCCACCGGTCACTCATGCGCAGTCACCATGCATTTTACCTCGCGGGAGTAACTCTCATACCTGCAGAGCTAGCATGGTTCTTCCATGCAATTGTACTACATCAGGAAGAGAGACTTCAAATGGCAGCAATTAATACGTCTAAAAGCTCTTTAATTTCTGTGTCCTCAGGTCACAGGGCCATCCCGCTACCCCTGCACAGACAGCACAGCGGAGGTTGCAATGGCACTTCTTTTTTTTTCTTTTTTGCAGCTTGGGGGCTGCTGAGCGTGATGGAAATGGTACTGAGGTGCGGTGTCCGGGCTCCCATGTGCTGTATTTTGTAACGAAGCCCTTCGCCGGCGCCGTGCACACGGGGACTCAGTGGCAGGGTGCAGGATGGTGCACCCCAAGCACGCCTACAGTGGGGCGGCTGCTGAGACCTTCACAGCAGGGTCTCGCTCCTTCTCCAGGGGGCAAGTGCCTCCATTTGACAAAATTTGACAAGTGGTGTTATATTTCCAGAGAAACCATAACTCCAGCAGTATTGCCCAACTTCCCTCTAATTTAGCTTTTGCTGTGTCATTTGGGATGTTCGGGAGAGGCATTAGCATGCTGTATGAATGCGAGTGTGTTGCAAAGTATATATATCCTCTTATTCCTTGGCTGACGGGGTAATGCAGGCCAATGCCTCACTTCCAAGTACTTTTAAATGAACTTGGCAAGCATGCCCAAACCCCTGTGAAGTGCTCCTAATTAGAGATCGCCTGTCTCCTTGTGCTGAGATCATGTGAAGCACTCCAACTACCTGGCCTCTGATTTAAATGGGAAGAGAAGGCAGACTTGGGAGACCTTCCCTTCTGAATGCCGTGCGCTGCCTGGTGTGGCACAGCGTCCTGATTTCGGATGGGATAGAGTTAATTTTTGTCCTAGTAGCTGGTACAGTGCTGTGTTTTGGATTTAGCATGAGAACAATGTGATAACACACCGATGTTTTAGTTGTTGCTGAGCAGTGCTTATACTAAGTCAAGGACTTTTTAGCTTCCCATGCTCCGCCAGCGAGGAGGTGCACAAGAAGCTGGGAGGGGGCCCAGCCAGGACAGCTGACCCAACCTGGCCACAGGGATATCCCATACCA
>NW_008824372.1:352331-361678 GCF_000699105.1 Pygoscelis adeliae
TGGGTGGTGCTTGGTTGGGTGGTGCTTGGTTGCTGACTGCAGTTAAACCATGACACACAGATAAAATGTTTTCACATGTAGGGCACGTCAAATAGCTCTATTTTTGTTAAAAGGATAGCCTGACCTGTGTGGGTGGGGGGGACAGTTAGGAGCAGTCTTAGGTTGCAAAATTTCATTCTGATGATGGTTCTGCTTAATGTCTATGAATATGTTTGTGTATGTAGGTGTTTTATATATCTATACTTGCATATATAGAGAAATTTTTTTTGGTAGATATTTATGCTGCAAACATAAGTGACCTGTCTTTTAATATCTTGCTCAGGGATATGATGTTAGGACTCAGAAGACTCAATGATGTGTGATTAATAGAGAAAAGACGTGTTTTAGTAATACAGAGCCACCTCAAAGGTGTTCAGCATACAGTCAACGGGTTGTGTTCAGGCTTGGCTGTTCCTACCCGGGAAGTGAGTGAAGGGAGGATGGGCAGAAACCGTGGTGGAAAACGGGGGGAAGAGTATGGAGAGGTTGGTGTGCGGCCGGTGCAATGTGAGAGGGTGCTGGAAGGAAGATGCTCTGCGGGACCAGCTCTCCCTCTCCTCCCACCAGCAGGAGCCTCAGGTCTTCCCCCAACAGCATCTGGGGTGGCTTTCTGGACCTCGGCATGGGCAGAGGGGATGGACAACAGGGCTGTGGTGGCTCTTCCCTTTGTGGCAGGCTACTGGCCATGTGCCTGCCGCCTTGGTCTCTGCCTAGAGGCTGCTCTGACAGATCAAAGGGAGAGTCAAGGTCGGGGTGGAGGAGCTGAGAGTGGTCACTGTGCAGCACATTGCCCTGGTAGGGGAAGCAGCCAAGGTCGAGTCCGGTATCTGCACAGTTGAGATCAGTGCCAGGTGGTGACACGGGAGTCCCAGGGAGGACACAGCCCCGTCGGCGTGTCACATGGCAGGTAACCGGCACGAGGCCGCTCGCCTTAGCCCAAGGGCAATGCTTTGCTGGAGCTGCTTTACTGCTTCCACTTCAAAGGCCAGATAATCTGGACCTGGCTTTGGTGTGGTCCCTGTGCTCCCCCGCCTGCTGTAGATATGCCCTTAGATCTTGCTCTTACAGTTTTACAGCTGTTTTTGGCTTTTCACTTGTGGGTATAACAACTGCTGACAAAGCCAAAAACCTTAAGCTGTAGCTGTCCTGAAAAATGACTCTGATCCAGGTTCTCCTCAGGTGGGTTGATACAAACCCGTATCTCCACTTCCTTCGTTAGAGATTTTATGTTTCTGTGGCTGACAGCAGGACGTAGCAAACAGCCCGGCGCTGCTCGGGGTGCCTGCAGCCGGTGGGGTTCAGCGATACAAGCCCTGTGGAACGAGCGAGCATCGCCTCTGTCAGTGCTGCAGCCTTAGCGGGAGCGGAAGGGCGAGCCGAGCTCTGCGCTGCCTTTAAACACCCCTTGTCATGGAAATGTGAAAAAAGTTGATTGTAGCGTGGTTATAGGGGCTTTCCAGGGCTAGCTGCAAAAGTCATCCTTTTTGTTCATAAACCAAATTTCAGTTATAGAGATGACGGTGTAAAAGCGAATATAGAACCTTGCATGTGATTTTTATAGCAGCCATTTATTAGTAGCCTACACAAAGGCCCTAATCCAAACTTTTCCTAGAGTGTCCATACATAAATAGGACTATAAATCTAAAGATTGTAGAGGACAGAAACACACGCTTATCTTAGCATGATTTTCCAGCGTTTTCTTTGGATGCTCCAGCACTGGCTGATGTCGGTGGGAAGGCAGCAAGCTCGACGAGGATCTGGCTGATTCGCCGGGACAGTTTCAGGCATCCCTTTGTCCTGGTACCATCCCCTCGACCTCCCGCTCCGGCCCCTCGTGTGCTCCCCTCCAGTTTCCTGGGGGCAGAGGTTATCGGCGTGGCTCCTGCCGCCCACTCCTTCAGCGGTGGTTCTCCGTACTCGTGGTGAGTCCCTGATCTGAGACGGGACCCATACAGCCAGGCTGGTCCTAGCAGATGCTTTTCTTTTATAATCTTTTCTGAAGAATATTCTACAACCTCAATGAAAGACTATTTTTTCCCTCTTAATAGTCAGCTTTTATCCTCTTCACTGAAAATTTTCCTGGTTTTGTTCTGACTGTACTTTCACAGCAGGCTATGAAGCTTAAGTGCAACACAAGATGCAATAGGTATCTTCCTAAAGCAAGACTTTTGCTCTCCCTTCTATGCTGGAAGTTAGGGACAAAAACTTGAGGCTTTGAATGCTTTAGTGGGAGAGATTTATCTGCAAGATTAACATACACTCAGCTGGGACTCGTGGAACTCCATCTTTCTCTGATTCAGGCTCGAGATGTTAGCCTAAATTTCCAATGGTCTGGATGGGTAGAGCGGTTATTTTAAATTCTGTCTTGCCCCAGTGATGCATTTCCAGTCTAGACTACCTGTGTTAAAAAACAACCAAACAAAAAACCCACAAGAAGTTTGCTTCCACAATAGCCCTTGTTTAAAGAACTGAAAATTTTCCAAACAAAGAAAATCACAAAATCCCAATTCTCTCTATTCCGTACCTTTGATGGAGAGGACAGAGGGTTCAGGGTCTCAGGAGACCTTTGTGCCTACATCGTCTCAGATGGAAATGCTCGGATTCGGTGCCTTGCAAGTTTGTTTTCTCTGCTGCCATTTTAGAATTTGTGTAGAGTAAAGCATTCTGCAAGCTCACATGCAGAAGATTTTCTAATAAATTTATTTTTTCATAAATATTTTAATAACAGTAATTATGCATTCATCAGAATGGAGATTTGTTTCAATGTCATTAAATTCAGCCTCATAATTATATGCATGGTATTTCTGCACAGAGTACAAACTGAATGCAATTGCTTTGTAAATGTATTGCAGCACTTGGCGACATAGGAGGAATTTACATCTTTGCAGGATTGTCATCTCCAGCTATTGGCGTGTTCAATACACCAAGAAGTGTGGGACAGCAGGAAATTTTCTTCTATGAGAATGGAGGATTTGGGCCTAAAGAAGTGCAGTAGGCTTCTGCTTCCAGTAGCAACAACCGCTGAGCTCCTTAATACATGATCACAGATAAAATGCTAATTGTGAAATGCAGAGGTGCCAGTTGTGCCACAGCTGATGTGATCGTGCCAAAACCACACAGACTTTGGGGGGGGCACTCCTGGACCCCTGTTTGCACACACCGCGACAGCCACCACTGCTTACTGGGCTATCAAAATGCTGCTAAGATTGACACAAATTTACTTCTGAAATAAATTTATATATTATTTTTGTGATAAATCTGTACTTTTTTTTTAAACACAAATTGATTTTTAGACATCTTGAGGTAAACACAGGTAAGTTAGTATTAGAAGTTCTGTTGCCAAAGAAAGCTTGACTAGACCGACTACAAGTCTGACAGCAAATTCCCTTTTGACTGTGAATATGGCCCTTTATCCTGGGAGAGCCATGCATCCGCTGGTTTCTAAGTACCTCTGCTTGATAAATGCAACTTGGTAAGCTTAACCAACACTTTTGTTTTCCGTCGTAGTATCAGAGATCGCTGATGTTTAGTCCCAGTACTACAAGACCCCATGTAACATACCTACTTTAAACACTGAGGGTAGGTATAAGCGTATACCCTCTAATTTAAAAGTTAAACAAAGATCATCTTTTTTGCAGGATTAGCTCAGCTGGCCGTAGATATTTGATAGATCTCTAATGCTCATCTTGAGTTGTGACAGTGTATCCCATGTATCTCAGTACTTAATTTCCATGTTAAAAAAAAATAAAAAAAATCAAAGGCAACTTGATTGAATCCCACATATCAGCCTGTATCTTGTGTATCTCAAGGACAACACAGAGTTTAGTATTCATTGTGTTACATTCTCCATTGATTCCCCAGCCTTCAGCATTCGAATTTTTGTTGACACTCAGGTCCATAACCACTTCTCTTGTGCTGTAACCCATTATCTGTCCGTGTCCAACGCTTGCTGCTGCTCTCTCCGTAAAACTTCAAAGTCCAGAACTTGCATCTCGGGTGATGCAGCCAGAACAGCCTGTGTTGCCTCCTCACCTTCCTGTCGCGTATAAAATGGGGTTGATAAAGGCCTCTCGGAAGTATTATTAATGTTACCTTCCTTATCATATCTTTTCCACTTGCTGTTTCTCTTGCATTTTCTATCCCTACCCGCAGGGCTAACCCTCCCCGCCCCGCCTGCCCTCACATGAGGATGCGTTGGGACCACGACTTCCCAGAGGACCACCCACCTATTCCTGATTAACGAGGGCTGATGGCATAGCTGGGTTTATTCAATTTAAAAAAGTGATTCTGTATGGTTGGGGTCAAGTTCCCTGCTGATGGATGTAAGTGGAGCTCTGACAGCTTACACCAGCTGAGCCTCTGGCTTCCTTTTCTATATATTTACTGCCTTTGGAAATGGGTACATTCCCCAGTTCTGTGAACTTTGGGGCATCAGGTATGCTGAGATGCTCTTAGTGCGTGGTCATTTCTCAGGGCGATGCATAATGAAGAGATGAATCTGAAACAAGAGAATACAGGTTAATCTAATGGATGGCTGAAAGCTAATAAATTCTCCTGTTGTCTTGAATTTAATGACAGCTCATAAAAGCCTAGACAGCATCACCACCGGTTTTAATTGTGCTAGTGCCTTGCCACTATAGAGACAAGACTAAGTGCCCAGAGTTGTTTCCCGTGCTGATCCCATCAAGATGGAGTTCTAATAGGATCAAGGCCAAACCCCATTTAATAAAAAAATGGCAGGAATAAATCAAAAGTTAAAGGTAAACTGTCAACGCAAATTTGGCTGGAAGTTGTTATTTCTATAGAAATGAAATCCAGCACTAATAGAGATGTTTTAGTGATTTTTAAAGAAGGTAATTTTGCGGTAGTACTTGAATGCACAGAAATGATATTGACAATAAAAATTAATTAAATGAGTTCTTGTGGTTTTGTAGTTTTTCTATCTGACAGCAGTACAGAAAATCTCAGAGTATTAGCGATGTAAAGGAAATTAGCTTTTTAAGATTTTCAAAATAGGAGAGGCTGTTTTGATGTCTTGATTCCCCAGCAAGTCTGTGGCAACTGGGTGCTCCCTGCCTGTTCCAGTGCTTGAAAACATTTCCTGTAGTAGAACGTTAGTGTCCTAGGTAAAGAGATTTGCCTACTGTATGGGATTCTGGAAGTTGACACAAAAAAATTAATTTTCCATCTGCCTGCAGCAACCATGATGGCATCAGCCCTTAGGGAGTTACAGCTTGTTTTCACTTTGTTAGCTAAATTGGACATGTGGAAATGGAGAAATGACTTGACTTCTTCAAGCTTTACGGAGGATGTCCAGGACAGCTGCAGAAGTAAGTCTACAACACATTGAGATCTGTAACACATCTCAGTGTGAGACCGGGTGGATGGTGCTACACAGCAGAGGCGCTGAAGTCCATTGAAAGGCAGCTTTCCATCTTTAGGAATTTTTTTGTGATATGGTAAACCGTGAAGGGCATTAAATCCATGAAGAAATGAAAGAAATCACAAACATTTTTTTCCCACCTGTGATAAATGTATTTTGCTTCAGAATCAAATTGTTATTAAAAAAGCCCCCAAACCCTGTGCTTATTTTCTCAGGAAGATTTGTCTTACGTTTCAGAAGAAAATAAATACCTCTAAGCACAAAAGCACTGAGGAATGAGGCTGATAACTCTTCTGTAAAATGTCCTGTTTGAGACAAGCAAAGCTTCTGCTGCTCTGTCTAAGAAATCCATCTGTTAGTGAAATAATAATTGTTAATTCAAATGTGCATTATATGGCTACATTTATGATGAATGCACGTCTGTGAAATAAAGCCCACGTTTGTTTCTGAGCGTGCATCTATGCTGTGCTGTAACCCTGCACTTAATAGTTAAATGTGTAATGACTCTTTCCTGATTATCATAACCCAGCAGTTGATCCTGGCTGAAAACTCTTATCAGCCCCAGTGAAAATGCCACATGCAGAATTAGAGCAGGGCCGTCAGCCATCGCACTGCAGCCTGGCGTTGGAGCAGATCTGGGACTCCTCTTACGGGTAATAGGGCACGTTTGCATGTTAGCAAGCAAGTAAATGCTGCAGCGGCGAGGTAGCTGAGGTCTATCATTCGTGCTCTGAACTATGAGAGAAGTTGTAACGGTTTATCAAAAATATGAACTGTTCCATGGGGCGAACTAGCTGATTTGTGATACCTCTATGTGGCAAATTATTATATACATTTCTATGCAATGGTTTATTTATACATAGCGCTTTGTTTTTCCTTTTGCTACTTTTTCAAATTGAAATTTTTAGCAATAAATGTGTGTGCTTCTCCCTCTTCCCTCCCGCTGCTGTTTCCACTCAGCTCCTAAGCAGTCTGGAAAACTGGTCTGACAGTTGACCCTAATCTCCAGGGTGAATTTTAGATAAGATGATATTGGGTTCATGAAATGAAGTTTTTTCTCGTGCCATTATAAAGGTATCATGAGCTAGCAAAACTAACACACCGTTCTTTTTGTCTTTCCTACTGATTTTGTAGAGCATGTTAAATCTTGTCACTTAAATTATAATAAATATGGTACACATTAAAAATAACAAAAATAATGAGGTATAGTTTAAACACACAGCTAGGAGGAAACACGATCTTTCTCAATTGAACTGTGTTTGTACTGTTCATGAATCTTTTTGTCATATTTGTTGACTGAGATTTTTTTTTTTTTTAATGTGCTCCACAAAGACTAATTAAAAATGCCAGTTATTTAATGAAATAACATTGCACTGAGGTTTGTGCTGCTTTACCTCTCGGTTTTGTGCTTTGCGTTATACCTGGTATCCTGCAAGTTTCCCAGTGGTACTGTGGTGTGCTAAGAGGCGAGATGGAGTCTGGGCTGTAGCGCTGGTTTGCTGCGGCGTTACCTGGGAAGGGTGGAAATGCACCCTGGGGTTCGGAGAGGTTGGGGATTGTCAAAGCCAGTAAGTGGAAATAAAGTACATTTCCAGTTCCTCCCATTTCCACTTTATCCCAGCCTATGTCTGAAAACCAAATCATTATATTGATTGTTACTATAAAACTTAATAAGCCATTTGGGTTTTAGCTGGTGATGGTCTTCTAGAGAGTGTTTCGATGGTGAAAATTAAAGTTACAATGAATTACTCAGACCCTTTGTTTGCGGTCATCCTTCTTACCACACCTGTGCTCTTTGGGTGATAATTTTCCCATGGTCTACGTTTGCAGGGTCAATTCCTTAGTTTGCTTTGGGATGGCTAAATCCATGTTGACTTTGTTTGACCAGTGGGCAACGTAGGGATGCTTTGGCCGTCCTGTATTGGGAACGTTTTCTCCTGGTCCGTGGTGTTCCCCTGGAGACACTGGGACAGTAGATGACATGGGACCTAGTGACTCCATTGAAAACCTACAGCATGCCTTATAGTGAGCCTTCAAGGAAAGTGTCTATGTGCTTAGTGAATTACCTGGGATACTTATCACAGGGAAGGGGCATATTCAGGCTAAATGACAGCCTGCCACTGCACAGAACAAAATACTCTTAAGTTACAGCAATTTTAAAAATAGAAACCAGGGAGAAAATGGACTTGAAGGTACATAGCACTCCGACAGACAGGAATTGGTCCTAATGGGCCTTGAGCTGTGCTAGGGATGGAGGGCTGTGAGCTCAGCCAGGGCAGCTAGCTGCAGGTGGGAGCAAAGTTACTGCTCTCCTATGTCTCCCCTTATCAAATTTATTTTTATTCCTAATTTGGACAAAGAACTCCCTCAGACTTGAACTTTCCCTTGTTTGGCTGCTGCAAGGGGCTGCTGGCATGCGGGCTGGGTGTGACGGGGGAATCAACTGCAAAACATGGCTGCTCTGCAGTACTCGCTTTACTTTGTAAGAACTTGCATCATCTGAAATCTGTTGGGCCTAGATAAGATAATATCTGATTTCAAAAAGTAATACATGACCTGGCTCCTGAGTCTAGCAGACGAGTACTTGGTGTAAGCCTAGGAAAGACGGAGATGTGATTTTTATCTACTCCCGCACACTCCTTGCTCTCAGTCCTGCGAGCTTTCCAAGTGAGCCCCCCAGCAGCCCCAGGGACCCTACATCAAGTAACTCCCCCATCGCCTGGGAATCCCCCGTGGGCGCTCAGATCGGTCTCACCGCTGCTTTCTGCAGCCGAGGGATGCGCGGCAGATCCATAGCACTGACGGCCGGGGTGAGCAGGGTCTGCCTATTCCTTGTGCTCGGGTGTGGAGGAGCTCTCTGGAGCCTCACAAACTTGGCAAGTTTATTGTCAGAACAGCAAAAAAAGGAAGAAAAAAATTTTGCTCTCCAGGTGTTTTTTTTCCCCCTTACCTCTCTCCCAGTGCTCACATAAATTAAGCAAAACATGGTACAACTGCAATCTGTTTTCCTTAACAGTTGGCAAAGTGTAGTACGTACTATTAAACCTGAATCCATTGGCAGATGAAAGCCCACAAAGCACTTCACCTTTTTTTTTTTAAAGGCATACTGCTCATCTTAATTTCAAGCATCACAGATATAAGAAAAATATTTGGAAGACATTATTTTGGCTTTTTTGACCTATAAAATATACTCTGTCATAGAAATCAAGGTATAACTCAGCAGAATTCGTGTGTAGTGTATAAATCCTTCACCATGAGGACTATCCTAAGTACATGTGTCTGGAAAGCTGTCCAGCAAGGTTTTGACCTCAACTGGGGCTTCTAACTGCCAGTACAATACTAAAAATATACAAATTATTGTAATGACAGTGCATAAAGAGCTGTTTTTTTTGGCTGGAGTGAATTTGTCAGCAGAATTGCAGAGATTTCCCTTACCTTAGGATTTTGCTCATTGTCTTTCAGAGATGAACACAAAATCTACCCATAAATAACCAACTCAACTTTTTCTTCCACAGCTTTGAAAAGAGCGAAACCCTGCCAGTAGTCTAACAGACTAATAAAGTGAAGTGTCTTCTCATGCAAAAGAAAATCCTGTCCACTTTTAACACGGATTAATCTCTGACTGCCAGGATTGATGACTTTTCAACAAAATGTTTCTTGGCTTAAGAATCTGTATTGGGTTTGCGTGGTCAGGTTTTGGTAGCGGAGGGGCTACAGGGGTGGCTTCTGTGAGAAGCTGCTAGAAACTTCCCCTATGTCCGACAGAGCCAATGCCACTGGCTCCAAGACGGACTCACGGCTGGCCAAGGCCGAGCCCGTCAGCGATGGTGGTAGCCCCTCTGGGATAAAGTATTTAAGAAGAGGAAAAAAAAAAACCCTGCGCAACTGCAGCCGAAGAGAGGAGTGAGAATATGTGAGAGAAACA
>NW_008824372.1:362349-369196 GCF_000699105.1 Pygoscelis adeliae
TCGATTGGTAATAAATTAAATTAATTTCCCCAAGTCGAGTCTGTTTTGCCCGTGACGGTAATCGGTGAGTGATCTCTCCCTGTCCTTATCTCGACCCACGAGCCTTTCGTTATATTTTCTCTCCCCTCTCCGGCTGAGGAGGGCAGGGATAGAGCGGCTTTGGTGGGCACCAGCGCCCAGCCAGGGTCAACCCACCAGCGAATCCCAGTTGATCAGGAGAACGATGCACGTTATTTTGGCAATTAAGTATTATTACCTTTATTGGTTTTGGTCAGATGGATGCGCTGGTACTGTCAACATTTTTGACGTAATGGTAGATGGAAGGACTTGTGGTGAAATCTGGTTTCTGCCTTGGCTAATATTTGTGCCTAAAGTAACTTTGGGTGTGAACCAAAGGTGGTATGGCTGAACACAGAGTTGTGAGTCTCAACCCCAGCCTGGGTGAGGATTAGTGCCTTTTTCTTGGCAGTACAAAGGGAATCAATGATATCTTTAACTTTTGTGTAAGAAACCTTATCGCTGAAGTGTCAGAAGTAAAACCTTGCTTTTGCAGCTTCAAAAATGCAGGTGGTTGTTACTGGAGCTCTGTTAGGACCAGCTCACTGATGTCAGTTTGAACTGCTGAGCGCGAAGCACTGTGAAAATCCAGCCCACCAAGATTTTGGGTATTGCTAGGATGGATCCTTAAGAGGAGGGGAATGTGTTCTGGTATTTTTTTTTTTTTCTTTGTGTTAAAATGACCTTTTCAGGTTAATTAGTTGATATTTTTTCCCCCACTTTGCGCTTTATCATTATGTATCTCCAACTGAGTTTGTAAATTCACACCTTGTTGACAAGAACATTATTCTGGGGAGTAGTGATCACAGCTTTGCTGGTAATGTGTCCAACCAACAGCATCTATCAGGTCCTGGTGAGACAGGAGCGCTGCACTGGAAAAAGCAACAAATGGAGCTATCTAGATAAAGGGATAAATGTGATCATATGCTGTATTTCAGATGTCATCACACTCTTCAGATTTTGGGAACTGCATTTTTTGTAAAAAAGCCCCCTTAAACACTTAAAACTTCAGATTTTTTTAAAAACTTGCAGACATAAGCCTGCCCAAAAGGCTCAAAGCTCAAAAACATTTAACACGATTATTTTAATGGAAGTGTAGATTCTCACAGTAACTGGTGGCTACAGGAGCTAGGATTATTAAAAAGTCATGCAAATACAATTGCAACAGCAATAAAATTACAAAGCTCTAAATATGCCGTACGATGCTCAGGACACTTCTCAGAACTTTCTCCAGTACAGGAAAGAACCTAAATTTGAAAAAATGTATGTTTATAGGCAATTTAAAAATTTTCATTCGGTAGATTTCGGCGCTTTGACAAGTGAAGGTAGACATGTTGAAAATAAAGAGGTCTCATGCTCTCCAATTTAAAAATACTCACTAGTACAAAAAGATGTTGAAATTTGATTAAAATCTTACGTGGTAAAAAATTGTACTCATGTGGTGTGTGAAACAGTGCGCAAAGATAATTCACGTGTGCTGGAGTCCCATCAGTGACCTCAGCTGTGGAGCCATGTGGACCTATCGCATTGATGGCTTTGCACTTTTCCACTCTCGTATTTAGTTCACTAATGCAGATGGTTATTTTGGCATCCCAAGTGCTTGATCCTCTTCCAATAGTTGACATCCTCTCAGTGCATTAATTCCTTTCTGGCATTATGATGATAAGGTATTGATGAAAAAACTTGGAAGATTAAGACTTGAATTGAGTAAGAGTAGGACTAACCTTAATTAATGCGTGTTACTGTTTCTTAGATGACAGTTTATCTGCTCTTAATTAATGTTGTTCAAAGTACATTATAGATATGTGATTATAGACTTATTTAAAAAGGCAATGGTGAGTAGCTGTCGTGATCCAACAAAAGGTATACTTAGATGGCAAGAGAAAAAAGGTAGTTACCAGTATGGCTAAGTCATCTGCACCCCAGGAATCAAAGGAGATGACTGCTGGCTGCAGTTGACCTCTCTGTCACTGAATCAAATGGAAATTGAACCGAGCAGCCTAGTGAATCTTTTTCAATTTTGCCAGCTTTTATTGACTCCCGTAATTGTCCTAATGAGACACTGCATTTAAGTTGTCTAGTCTCTCCCACCCGCTATTTTTTCTCTAGATTTTCTGAAAGTCTATTTTTTACATGGGCTGTTCTCATATGCAGTTCTTTACATTAACAGTTTTAAAATGACAGTTCTTCTATATCTTTTTTAAAATGTTCTCTGGGGAATTATGCTTCAAACAGGGAAATTGTATGTTTCATTATCAGAAAGGTTTCAGGCTTTATCAGAGTCTTTTTGTTATAGTTGTCATGGAGGTTTTTATTATTATTGTTAAATTGAATAATGGGGAGGAACCTGTTCTTAAGTCTTTGTACAAGAACTAAAATTTAAATCCTGATAAATCTGCTCTGTTTGCAAAAGTGACTTTTTAAGGTTAACTGCTTTTAGTTACAATCATTAGAAGTGCAGCTTTGTTACTTTATCTGAGTTAGATAGCAAGGGCTTTTGCAGCTGTAATAAGGGAAGATTGAACCCAACTTTTAAATGTAGGTTGAATATCTGGTAGTTATTTTTCAGGGACTGTTATTTCTTGGTAATCAGAAGAAACCCTCCCTTAACCTCTCAGGGCTGCTACAGGACCCTAGCAGGGACGAAGTCTTTTGGTAGTGGCATGGAAAAAGATGCTTCAAAAAGACCTGGAGGTGGATTTTCTTTGTAGTAAGTACAAAATGCTTCCTTTTGGGTGGGGAGTGAGATGCTCCCCAGGCGGAGCAGGTCGGACATGTCACCGTGTTCATGGTCCTTAACTAGGACAGGCTGAGCAGATGTTGCTGGCGCTGCTCATTCTCCTGAACTGCAGTAGCTCGGTGATTTGAGCCAACTAACTGTGGACCGCTTTTCTGGCTTTACCTGGTTAATACAGGCGGTGCCAGTGCCAGTGCCGGAGCATCCTCACCCGCGGCTCACTGATGCTGTCGCCAGTTGGCATCACCTCTACAGAAGCGTGCTCTGCACCAGCAGCTCAGCTGGAGTACCATGAAGCTGGAAAAATCGCTGTACTGGAGACGGGATGCTAATTATTATTCTGCCGGAACTCAGTATTATTCATAGCCATCAAACATCCCTGGGACGGCAACAGCTCCCGATTTCTTGGGGCTGGGATGGAATCTGAATAAGCAATAAAGAGATTAAAAGCTTGGATCTGAGTGAGCTCTTGCAGCTGGGAGTCACGGCAGCAAGAAAAGGAGAGGCAGCGGAGTGTAACCTTTTTGAAATCGTGGTCAAATTCAACAAATAGTTTTGAAATAGTTTTGTCTAAAAAAAGAAAGTAGAGGAATATTCTGAAAAAGTAAAAAAAAATAAATTAATTTCAGCATATTCAGGCTACCCCAGACTTTAGGGAGCTTCCAGTTCAGAGAAAGCATGAAATGTAAATACTTTATATAATGCTTACTGTGACCATCATACTCATTATGCCTATGAAATGCATCATTTTTTCCTTTGGATGCTGAAATTTGTTGACAGTCAGGAATAAGAAGAGTCCCCCAGGATTGTTTTGGTGTTACACTATGGGAACTTTCCTTGTAATTACCACAGTAAGGCAAAATGCAGTAGGCATTTTAAAATAACAAGTTTAGATACTAACCTTTTTCAAAGGCTTTGATGAAAGATGTGAAAAATTGGAATTCATTATAATATTTCTAATTTCCTGACATTAAAATAGGAAAGACTTTCTCAAAGTGCATCTTCTCACATAGTTATTGTCAAATGTCCTAGTTTAACAAAGGTCCCTTTACTCTATGCGTGCCAATGAACTTAACTATTGAATTTATAAATCGTTGCTAAAATATGCTCTACAAAAGGAAAGGATTTCTTTCTGTGTATACATTGCTGTCATACAATTAATTACTGTGGTATAAATGCCTGAATGAGTTTGGTCTAAAGGTGCATAAATACATTTAAATGGATTTAAAATTAGGACTGTTAAAACACAAATCCCCTAAGAGCATTTTGGGGTAAAATTAAATTCAGGACACACATAGAATATAAAAAACTATATACACACACACACACGCGTGCGCGATTTCAACATTGTCATTGTTTGTTTTGTATTTAAAGTCATAAGAAAGCATAAAAATAATTCTTAAAGCAATTTCTAAGACCGTAGGGAAGGTAAACAAAAGCATCTGAATGCTGTTTACCCTTGAGAAGAACAGGCAGAATTCTGGTTTGGTGCCAGTTTGTTTATTTTTCTGTGGGTGGGGTTGTTTGGGGGGAGGGTATCATCAACTTGAAAGACCCTAACCAAAACCATTCTTCAAGGCTTTGTTTAAAGACACAATGAGACAGTCCCTGCTCCAAAGAATTTACCATCTAAGCAGAAAAAAAAACAAAGGGATTGGAGGAAAGATGTATTATCTCCCTCTTGCAGATGGAAAACTGAGAGGCGTAACAGATTAAGTGAATTGCCTCTGATCGTTTAAGACAATCTGTGAGCGCTGTGCAGTGAACTTCGATAACGTAAGCCCCCGTGAGAGCCACGGCCAAAAAACCATCCTTCCCCATCCGGACGATGGGGGAGAAGGGAGCGTTCTCTGACGGGGTGCAATTTCTTTTCCTTCTTCCTTGATTCTAGGGCTTGATATTCACGCACTGATTTCCTTGGCATCCTCCACACCGCTCCTAGTATCTCCAAGGCAAAAGCCTTCCCTTGGGAGGAATAGTGGGTTGTGACAGCTCTGGTTTGTTTTCCCAGCGTGTTTCTTACTGTCAGGCGAACGTGTTGACAGTAAGCCAGGTAATAAAGATTAACAGTGGGTGAAAAGGGTAGTTCTTAAGCACCTGTTGCCGTTTACTGATAAAATTGGGTATAAAACTGAAAGGATCAAAATATCAGTATAGGAAGAAGTTAATGCCATTCCCTTTAGAAAAGAAAAAAAGGAAGGGGAAAAAAGTAATGGCGTGGAGTCACAATACAGCATGTCCAAGGAGGGAGCAAGGCTAAAGCAGATGGGAGATGGAGATGAATTAAGGAGACAGTGACACAGATGGGATCAATCAGGAGGCAAATGAGGAAGATGATAAATGAGAGAGGAGCTGGCTGTGGGGAAGGGAGAGTGGTAGGAGAAGATCAGCAGAAGGGATATGAAGAGCAGCATGGGGGAAAGAGCACGTTCTTATCAGGTAAGCGATAGTCCAAACTGACTTGGGGTAATTGCTGTTGTTGCAAGATGAATATTCAGATACTGTAATGTACTGTATTTATAGGATATGTTTTTCTAAAGGAAAATATTATCAGAAGATAATCTCAGTGAAAAAGGCCCTTCAGCTTTCCTCTCCAGAGATATTTCCAGTGCTCTTAAAACAAGAGTTCGAAAGTTCCCAAAGAAAGTTCCTCTCTTGCCATGAAGTATCTGAGACCTGAATTTCTCCCCAGGAATTCCCGTCTGTCATCTTCTGGCTCTTAAGACCCCGCAAATCTGTATGTTAAACAGCCCCTTGGATGGGCAGAAGAAACTTCTATTCAATGCAGTAGTTGTCATCTTGCACACTGATGTGCAACTTTGCTAGGACCCTGTTCTGGGCCTTGGGAGCTGAATGGAAGTTTTGGCATTAATGAGTCTAAGTTAGTAGGAGCAACAGAAATTCAGGTACTGGTTGGTTTTTTTTTAGTGGAGTATGAAGTGTATCACGTACAGCTTAGAGAAGGTTTTCACTTGAGAGGAGGAAACAGAGCACTTTGGGGTTCATGCTGTGAATTTTCTACAAAAAATGACTTTAAATGCACTTTTCGTAATTCATGACTTTATTTATTTTAAAAAAGGATGCATTATTAAATTTGGTTTTGTCTGTGCAAACAAACATGAATTATTTTGCTAGCTCAAGTGTCTTCTCAGTCACCCATAAATAAGAAAATGACTTGAAAGTACAATTGATCAAAAATGATGCATTGAGACCTACAAGGAGACCATTGAATTCGGAGTTCTGTCAGGTCATGAATTTCTCACTCATCCACAGAAAGCCTTTCTCCTTCAAAACTGCATTTCATAATAATATCTTTGTTTTCTGCAAATGATGCAATAATTCAGATAAATCTGCGCTCATTGAGGAAAAATAGAAATGAATTGTGTGTGACGTGTAATGAATTTCCAGCCTATTCAGAGGGAAGAGGTAAACAGGTCTGATAGCTGGCTCGTGGTTTCTCCCTGATGAATAAGGGTCTGTCCGGTGGGTGCTGGGCAGGGCAGATGAGAAATCTTTCCAAGTGCATTAAAAATGAACTGAGGCGATCCCGGGGAGGAACATCTGGGATGCCCTTGTCCTTTGTGCTGGCTTTTCTCTTTCAACCACCCGGAGGGTTAGGATCATGCATGCTGCAGATGAGGATCCCAGGCTGTGGCTGGGCTCTCTCCCCATGGTGGGAGCTCTCGGGAGAAGGTGCTGGGGCTGAGCTGCTCCCCATGTTCCCAGGGAGAAGGTGCTGGGCTGCAGCAGCTCTGCTGCGTGGGGACGGGGGTGCTGGCTCCGGCACGGCTTGCTCTCCTTCTCGAGGTTCTGAGGCTGCTTGTACGGGCTGGAAATAAGACGGAGAGTTTCTTGCACAATCATATCCAAGCAGCAGCAGGGGAAGGAAGGGTCTTGCATCCTTGCAAGTTTGGGGGATTTCTGTCTTCAAAGTGAGTTTGATTCAAATTTTGTTGAAAACCACTTATGTTTGCTTAAGAAATAATATGAGGTTACTGTTTCCCAGACTGTTCTTTTCTGTTTTTTTTTAATTTTTTTTATTTTAGCAAGATT
>NW_008824372.1:369237-375657 GCF_000699105.1 Pygoscelis adeliae
ATGGGTTGGGTTTGTGTTGAGTTGGCAACTTTCAAAGATGGCAGGCGACCGTGGAATGCCCTGGCTTCTATGCATTTCTGCCAGCCAAATTTTTGGCTAGACTACCCTAAGAAATACCCTGGAGGTATTTAGAAGACGTGTAGATGGGGCACTTAGGGACATGATTTAGTGGTGGAGTTGGCAGTGTTAGGTGTACGGTTGGACTCAATGATCTTAAAGGTCTTTTTCAACCTAAATGATTCTGTGATTCTATAAGAAAGCAATTATGTTGCCTTTAGCAGTAAATTATCTAAATACTGTTGCAAATCAGTTCCACACAGAAAGGACAGATTTCCAGTCTGGACTGTAATAGCTGCAGCCACAGTGATGCCAAACCAGTGCGTGTTGCCACCTCCTTGTCTATGTCAACTGTTTTTCACACCCTGCTGTTGTCATCTGTCTTCTGCATTGTCTGAGGGTGGAGGAGGCCTGGAATTAGGAGCATCAAGAGAATTTTGATGAGAACAGGTATGCAGTTATAAGTAGATTGTGAAATGTTGCCAGTAAAACTGAAGTTTAATAAATGGGTCAAACTTTCTCCAGTTCAGGGAGCTAACGCAGTCATACTCCCATTCAGAGAGACCAGCATCAGTGCCTTTTAACCTACATGGTACTGGTGTTAGAACAGATGCACTGAAATTCATTTGATCTGTTTGACCTACATAGTTACACAGGGTGGAAATAATAAGAAATAAACAAGAAGATGAGACCGTATTAGAGCAAATCCTCTTTTTTGTCCTATTTTTTTTTCTGCCTAGTGAATAGTAATGTACAAATCAAAGGGATATACTTAAAAGTGTTTTAAATAACCATCCTTGTTAGAGGCTGGTGAGAAGGGAAAGGCTTGTCATTATGCAATACAAAAGATCGAGGTGATCTTTACATGCAGTAGGGGAAAATAAGGAGCAAAAGAATACGGTAAACTCATCTTTCCTGAAGAAAGGAGCAAACCCTTCTGGCAGCTATTCCAGACCCGGAGCAGTTACAGATCTGCACAGCAGAAAAATATGCCTCAAGCTGGCTCTTAGTCAGCACTGAAAGATGTGGTTACTGAACTCTAAGCTATATTTTAAAACAGTGTGAAAGAGAAATAATTATCAAGGTAGCAGGGGATTCTTAAAAACCCAAGATAATTTGAAGTGCGGTTGGGTATGTATTTGTAGGCGTAGCATTCGTTATTTCTTTCCGTATGTGGTGGGGAGTTCATGCTCCTCGAGGGGAAGGCGGTGAGCTAGGAAACATCACCTCCTGCCTCGGGGGGTTGGCACGTTGGCCCGCAGGTCCCCCTGGGGCGGTCCGCGGGCAGGCAGCTCCAGGGGAGATGCTGGGGCAGGAGACGGGTGCTGACAACGCTAGGCATCGCTTTGCTGGATTTAGATATGAATTTGGAAAATTCAGGGAAACAAAGGCAAATTAAATCAGCTGTGTGCTATCTTGCACTATCGTGCGTGCACGCACGCGTGCTTAGGGAGGAACACTCATCAGTCGAAGTGGGAGAGAGGGAATGTATTCAGGGGCAAAGTCAGCCTGGATGCTGCGTGGTCATCTGGGATGTCCCCAGCCAGGCGCTGGCATGCGTGCCAGGCTCTGCTTGCGTGCGGATGTGTGAGAGGAGAAGAGGAGAAATGCTTGGTCTTCCTTGCCTAGATGGGAGTGAAGAGAGGGAAAATGAGCCAAATGACTCAGATTCAGCTGTCTCCACTGAAACAACGAAACCTGTGAGGACTCAGCTGCTAGGCTGGCTTGGGTTTGGGTGTTGGGATTTTTTTTTTGTAAAGTTAAAACTGTAATTCTTGGAGAGAGCAAGGAAATGATTGCTAAAAAAGCACAGCCATAGTGTGTCTGAGGATGTTGTTATGTAACTGAATTTTGGAGAAACAAAGGCAGGAGGGGTTAATGATGCTTTTTGGATGTTGTTACCTGCCTAGGATGCTGGGGTTTGAGAAACAAGCAGCTGAATACAGGAATAAAGAGTTTTAATGAAAGGAATATATTAGAGTAAAAGAAATGGATCAGAAATGTCATGACGTACAGGTAACGGTAGGACAAAATCTTACACACAATTAAGCTAATGAGTCCAGGGTGGACCTCTAACAAGAAAGGCAGCGGTGAGAGGGTCTCACCAAGTGCCGTAGAACACAGAGAAGCTCCTGCTCAGGAGGTGTTTTTCTGCTAAGTGGAATGGCCTTCCAGGCTTGCAGTACCTGTAGCTTCTGATTTACTGATTTCCCTTGCTGTAAGGGAGAAAAAAGTTAAAAATCCAATTTCAGCGTTCCCAGCTTCATTTACTTCTCAGGTTTCTGTGATGGTGAGACTTACTCAGCGTTACGGTTCCCATGCTGGGATGTGCGTATGAACTCACCCTTAACCCTCACCCCCTTACACAACTTAGGTTTCTTATGCCCTCCCTGTTTCTGTGCTCAGATGTGCTCACTCCCTTCCCCGGGTCTCCTCTCCAGCCCTGGTGCCCACACTTGCTTTCCAGATCCCACAGCCGTACGTCTGCCACTTTTTTGTTCTTTTTTCCCCCCACCCTTTCTCCCCGTCAGTCCATTGCAATGAGGAAAGATTACTAAAATGTGGTCTCTTAAGGGTATCTGTTTATCCACTTTGAAGACGACTGTGGCTAAATGTTTTTTAGAGACTCCAGGCTTTTCTGGCTTCACAAGAAGGCAGTTTTCTTCATATACAGAGAAACTCCACTGCAAGATTTTTCAAATCTCTTGTGTTTCAAAGCTAACTACACCAGTCTAAAATTATGCCATTAAATATCAATTATCATAAATCATCACAAGATGCTCCTCAGATTAAATATGCTCCTACTGGGTCTTTCTGTCTGGAAATATAACCAAGTGAAGAAATGTTAAAATGAAATTAGTTGGATATTCCATGGTTTTGGTTTTTTGTTTGTTTGTGGGTTGTTTATTTTTTTTAGTGTTAACTTGGTGTCTTGGCTGAGTTTCTTGTAACTGTTTACATTTTAAAAAAATTTTGTAAACTTTATTGGGTGAAACGTTCTTATCTAAACTTAAACTGTTGCATGTTCTCAGGCACGTGTCCCCTTTGGCACAGAGGTGGCCTGTTCCAGCGGGGATGGGCTCAGACTAAAGGCACACACGGACTAAAGGGAATCAATTAATTCTGGCTCAGATTATTAAAGCTGCATTAGCCCCTTGTGTGGAAGTCTCCTGCAGAACTAACTGTAGTTTGGTTTAGTTTAATTCACACTGGACGTGGATTAAGCCTACTTCAGCCTTACTCTGAGTAAGTGTTTATACGAAAGGCTGAATTGAGGTGATGTCATTTCTGAATTGACAGAATTAGTATTTGAATTGCTGCCATGTGGGTAAGTCCTAGATCTTTTTACTGACTGCCAGTAAAAGTTAAGCTTTGCAAAACAGTGCTAATGTCTTAAAATGTGAAAGAAATTCACGTTAAGAGGTGAAGGAGAGCAAAGGAGGGAGACATTAATTTATTTTTTTTTTACTGGTGACTGTTTCACCCTTGTCTAGTAGTAGAAGCAATGATGAATACGTGTAATGTTTTCCAACTAACTTCTGGGTCATTTCTCCAATTGCTTTTGTGTTGTGGTTTAACCTCAGCCTTATCACATTATTCTCATGCTAAATCCAAAACACAGCACAGCACTGTACCAGCCAGTAGGAAGAAAATTAACTTTATCCCAGCCGAAACCAGGACATTTTGAAAATGACTAATCAGTATTTAATCTGTTTTTACAGATACACAAATCAGAAATTATGCTTTCCCTGAAGCAAGGTTGGGCACAGATCCCGGGTTGCTGGACTTTTCAACTTGTGCTAACCGCCGAAGCCCCAGTGCCCGCAGCGGTAGTGCGCTGTTGGATGCTCGGGTGCACTGCCTGGGGAGCGTTACCTTGCCGGAGCTCTGGGACGCACAGCAGCTGCGCTGTAATCTATAGGCGCCTCTTTACAGGAGTGTTGTCTGCTAGTTGAGGTCTTGTTCATAATCTTGACAAAACTTATTGCCACAGTCCGTTCTTTTCCCATCAAATGGTGTCACTAGGGAAGTGGGATATGTCAGACAATTCCTCCTTTATTTATTCTTTAGCTTCTTTTACTGTGAAATGGGAAAAATGGTGACTGGCTTCCCCACCCCATCCCAGGTGCTCGGAAATCTCGTGATGAAAAGATGTGCTTTGGATCAGGGAGACTATTTTTTTAATATCATTTGCATACACCTGTAGTGTAGAAGATGATGCTTGTAGACCAAGTTCAAAGTCAGCAGTTCCATTCAAGTACAGCTATTTTTCAATAGGAAGTGGTGCAAAATGTAATGCATCTTGATAACTAAGATGATGTAGGCACTTAGTGGCAAACTACAGAGTTTGCACCCAAGCTGTACCGGTACCTGCTTGGAGAACATGGAATTACCTGGTCTCTCATTCCCCCAACTATGCGCTACCGAACGACCGTGCCATGGGGCGACCAGGCTTGTGGCACAGCTCTGGGTTAGCAGGTGAGGCCTGCAGTGAGCAGTGGCTTCCCTGGTCACTTAAAGCACTCCGCTCTCTTGTTTTGCTTTTTGTTTAAATAACAAGTGCCCGATCCAGATGCTATGTTGTGGAAGCTTTAGCAACATCTGCCACTTTGGCAGCCTCCTCAGACAGTTGTGTCAATGGTTTCTGAACAGATTGGGTTTCACAATGGCTGATTTAATCTATTGGGCACTATTTTTCTTTCTGACTCATCTTTGAATAACTTTGTGCCAGTCTGAATTGATTGTAAACCCTTGTGCAGTCCATATAAACAAATCTGTGCTTGTAGCGAAACAGGGCATCAATCTAAGAAATATGTGTGCTGTTCACGCCCTGCAACAGAAATTTTTGCAGTTCCTTGATTAGAGATGTACATCCGATTAAAAGTAATTTCTAAGACAAATGTTACTCAGTGATTAAAAAGCAACAACAAAAAAATATAATTATATATATATAAACCTATATATATGATAAAAAAGAATGTGTGGGTTTCTTTTATTAATGCATTACTAATGCAGTACCACATGTTATTCGTAAGGCATAGCTGTAATGTTCGACAGACTTCAGTGATAGGCAGTAGCACTGTCTTGGCACTCAGCAGGATGCAGATTCAGACTTCAAACTGAGCTGCAAAAAGAAGGGGATTGGGCCTCCTCGGCTTGAATTTTACTCTGCCTGACTGAGTATTATGGTCTTTATTTTGCATTAGTAGCTTACTGTTATTCTGCACCATAGCTGCCTAGGGCAAATCTGTCTTAGAGCATAAGTAAGAGGTCAGATGTTCCTCAGTTTGCATCTGTATCACTGCCTCCGATTCAAGCAATCTTTAAAATGGGTAGGAAGGGGTGAATGGCTGGTGAATTAAGTCTAGGGCTGTATTTATACTTGACTGAAGCCAGTGAGTTTATATCAGGCTGAAGGGTCTGATCCAGATGCTAGTGAAACCTGTAAATGCCAGACTCCTCCGCTGGGCTTTGATTCGCGCTCTCATCGTCTGTTACAACAACAAACTAGGGACAGCAGGAGCCGATACTGTTCGAATAGCAGAGTTGCACTTTGTGCGATGAACACCCATTCTCTTGGGTGACCGTTCAGCTGTCTGGTGTGTTCTGTGTGCAAATTATAAAACCCTTTAATAACTACAGGTAACTGGAAAAGAAAATACTATAGACAAACCAGCTGAATGAAAGGAGGACACATCTGCATGTGTTTCACTTAGATCTAAGACCTTTAATGAGAGGCCAGTGTTCATGTTGGTTAGTGCAAGTTTGAGGTGAGAAAGCTTCTTGCATCTCTACCAATCATGTAGTGATTGTTCAATTCAGCGATCAATCATTCCAGTATCTGTTATCTTCTGGAGGTGATAATTCAGGAAAATAAAATGAATCCTTGATCCCAAGATGGCACCATTTCAGGCTCAGATATATCCAAACCAGAGCTGGGAGGTTTGTGAACAGATCGCCATTCTGCTTTAATGGTCTTTGTGTGTTAACACTTTTTCCACTTTGCATATACATTTAAATATCCTTATCAGCTCTCACTTTGGGGCTTTTGGAGATTGACGGAAATTGCCTGTACTTGCTGTGGAAGGTGGTGGTGCAGGTGTTGGCAGGTCCAGGCAGGCAGGAGACTCCTGGTGCGATCACACCAACCCTCTGAGGAACATCCATCTGCTAACAGGGGGCAATATAGATGTAGCATTTCTCCTGCCGTTGTCCTGGAAAACAATTTTGCTTTAGTTTTTCCAAGGCAGGACTTAGCATTCAGCTTCTGTTTGGATCATTTCACACTCAGGCATCCTTTCTTTTCAGAGAAGCCATTAACTTTTATGAACTTCTTCTGTCGGTGATGTAGAGTATCACAGC
>NW_008824372.1:375675-389970 GCF_000699105.1 Pygoscelis adeliae
CGTGGGAAACCAGAGTTCAGCCGGTTTTGTGATGCATCCCTGGTTTTTTTTTTCCACATCCTGTGAGATTTATGTCAAAAGACTTATTTGGGGAAATCTGCTGCATTACAAGCTTTATGCTGCTCAACAGGTCAGACTAGATAAGCGTAATATCTCCTGAAACTCTGTTTCTTCTTCCCTTAATCTTTACAGTCCGGTTTTTCATGAAACCTGACATTTCTATATGGGTGAATCCATTTCTGGAAGTTAATACGCTTGTTTAATACATAGGGGTGCGGATTTCTGATGTCTGATACGATGTCACAGAAACACAACTGGATGCCTTTCGAATCTCATTTAAACTAACATATATGAGTGTTTGGTTTCACAGCCACATAAGATTAAGAACTGTCTCGATAATATCCTTTAATTCTTTCTTATGATCAAGCTCATGCTACTGATGTTATACAGA
This sequence comes from Pygoscelis adeliae, assembly GCF_000699105.1. Lineage (NCBI taxonomy): Eukaryota > Metazoa > Chordata > Aves > Sphenisciformes > Spheniscidae > Pygoscelis > Pygoscelis adeliae. Next base: position 376,127 of record NW_008824372.1, read on the forward strand.
TGCTGACTAATTTACAATATTGTCTGAAGGAAAGATAAGTTGCAGAACATGATCTGCAAGCATTCATGAGTGTATACGCTCTGATTTTATTTTTTGTTCCCTCTTTCACATTTGTGTAGATGACTTAAAAAAAAAAAAATTAGGACATGTATTTTGCTTGCTGTAAATGTAAATATAAATCCTCATCAGCAACTGTGTAATCCGGCAATGATCTCTCTTAAATTGAAACAAATAATAAATTTTGTGAATAGAGCCGAGGATTGATGGTGTCATCCTTGCAGGCAGTTTATATGTAAAGAGTTTTATATTGACTATGCAAATCAACGTTGCAATAACACCAGAAGGGAGCAAAAGATAAAGGAGCCGTTGAACCTACATGTGAATACTTGCAAATCAGCTACCCAAGCCTGCAAGCAGCCGCCTCCTGCTTTCCACCGGGAGCGAGCAGCCTGCCTGGTCCCAGAGACAGTTGTGACTTACGGAGGGGCTGAGCGTTACCCTGTGGTTTTTCCTTCGCTCGGGCAGTTAGAAAAAACTCGGGAGCTTCCAGAGACAGCTCCATTAAGATGGTGTATAGGTCAGTTACGTCCTTAACGTAATGCTTATTTATCCAAAATGTCTTGGAAGGCCTTCTCAGCTAGTAGAAACAAACACAGACCAAAGGAAGCGATTTCTTTGTACAGCCGCTGCTCCAGTGTATCAGTTGCTAAACAGTCCTTCTTCCTGCCACTTCAGGCTTGCAAATACACGGGTTTCTCTTATCTCCAGCACATGCAGATTGCAGCCACCAGCCATGCCCCCGTGCATTTGTGCTCAGGGAAACGCATCGGGCTTTGCAATTTAACTCTGATCTTCCCTACAACTTGGCGTTTCAGAGAGTAGACCCAAGTCCCAAGCTGTTTTTCTGATAAAAGAATTTAATCATGCCTCTGTCTGCAAGAGTAATTGGTGCAGGCTTTGGCTTGAAGAAGATCTGTAGTTGACTTGGGATCCAACCCTTGCCTGCTGCATCTATTAACATGTCTCAGCACAGTATAAATCACTCTGTTTAAAATCTTGCTTATGGTTGAAAAACAAATGATATAGCCTAAAACGTACACGTGGGTTGGTCCCCTGACGATCCTTCAAGTAAATTAATCTGAAAAATAATGACAAATACTTGAAAAAAAACCCCAAAACATCTACATCCCAAAGCACATTTTAATGAGTCTTTCTCAAGCGCAAACAACAGAAATGAAACTCCACCCTCTCCTCTTTTTACAAGAAAAGCAACATCAAAGAAGAGGAGAAATTGTCAACGTAATTACAGAAAGCAGTGACATTACAGAAAGCAGTGACATTCTTCTCCTAGAGGAGTTTTATGAATTTTGCATTTTAGAGCACAGTCCCCTGTTGAGGCTTGTGTGTGCGTGTGTCTGTGCGTGTACCAGCGGCTCTTGCCGCTCCCTGGAGCAGCTCACGCGTTTTTAACTGCCGAGTCCATGAGATGAGTTTAAGAATAGAAGTGGTGGTATTGGCAGCAAGGATTAGTCTTGTTGTTACTTGAAGGGCCCCGCTGTACCTGACCTGAAACTCTTGCCAGGCGGGTGTCCTCCATGACCAACAAACGGAGATGAGCTGTTATTTTGGGCAGAGCAGAGCACGCTGTAAATGAAATCAAAGTGAACGTTGCAAATTACAGAGCTCCTGAGTATCAGAATCTGGGTTACTGTATGTTTCAATGTTAATTTTTTTTTTCTATTGGATTGGAAATTTTTTGATTGCTATGGTGCTACATCAGGGGACCTCTTCTGGGTTATTAGCACGCTGTTTGAGGATGGAGCCTGTGCTATTTAGTAGCAGATCACCAATTTTATGAAACCGGAATAGGTGACGTGTCTTTATTACTTTTTGTGGGCTCCGTCTTTGGCCCTGGTGTAACCAGGAGGGTGCCTCCCGTTCAGCTGAGGATGGGCTCAGCGCTGGGGACTCTGGAGCGCAGGAGCAGCGTCTGCCTCTTCCGCACACCCTAACACCCTCCTTTAATAAGGACTGACAGTAGGAAAGGGATTTGGCATCCACTGTGCTAGAACAACCTTTGGGTTTAATGCCAGTTTCTTGATAGCTCAATAATGGCATAAGCACTTGGATACCCGCCGGTGGGGAGGCGGTGTTACGAAACCCCCAGCCTGTGTGCCGGGCTAGCTGAAATGGTGGACTTCAGGTGAGAAAGGGGATGCTGGTGGGGGATGGTGGGACACGACCACTGCCCATCGGCATGGGTGTCAGCCGCGAGAGCAGTCACTCATCCCGTGATGGTTTTAAGCTGTTTTCAGAGGTGTGTGGTAATGCATACCTCCCATTTCTCCAGCTCGTCTGTGCGAGGGTCACGGGTTGGATTTGGGCAAGCATCAAACCAGTGATGCTCCAGCAAAGGGTGCGGTGGGGGACGCGGGCAGGCTCCTCCGCTCGGTCCTGAAAGGCTTTGTCAGGTTAGTTCATCCCGAAGTGCCCACACTACGGGTATGAAATTCACCCAAGATGCTGTGAAAAACCTTCGGTGAACCGGCTAAATTGTACTGTGGTACTGAACCTAAGGCATCTCCCGGGCCTGACTCTGCCACCCGTCATACGCCTGGGTTCATTGTGGAAGTAATCCTTCTGCAGTCGGCAGGATTATTTGTGGAGTTAGGTGCTGTTCAGAGTAAATAAGTTATGAAATCTGTCCTGATGTTATCAAAGAGGGTATTTCAAAGTCGTATTTATAGATTCACAAGTATTATCTGAACGAATCTGTCAGTCTGCATCCCACTCGCACCGCAAGCCTTTGCCACTGCAGTGATAAACACAAGGCAGACAAAGTACCAAGCAGAAAATTTGCAGGTAAATGAAGATTCATTAATAGAAGTGTGATTTTTTTCAATAGGTCTCTTTGTATGTGGGAAACGTGCTACTAATGCTGTGATTGAAATGTCCTCCAGGAAAAAAAAGCTGACTTTAATGGGATTGAAATTACACGGTGAAACCTTTGTTTCTTGCCATGTTTCTGCAGTGCCCAGCAGCAGGATTTCACTTATTTCAGTGTTGCTTGCACTGCCGTCCTCTTTCTCATATGGAGAGCTCTTAACCGAAGCACAAGTGCCAACAAGGGGGTAGGTCACTCTACCCAGAGCAAGTAAGTCAGATGTTAGATCTTTGTTTCTCAGATGTTTTCACTAGAAGAAGCATAATTAATCAGTCCCAGCAGAATGACTGAAAGGCAGTTTTCCAGGCTGAATAACTGAAATGGTTTCCGTGGAACAAGCCTCCTAAAGTAAAATATTTGAAAACCCAGTGACTTTAAGTGAGAATATCACACCAAATGCGGTAATATTTCTACCTGTAGTCCCACTTCTGCCTGCAAAATAGAGATGCTTGTATGTCCTCATCCATCAGCTGACAGCTTCTTGCTTATGGAAATTGTGACGGTTTGACATCAGACCACTTAAATTTACTTAGTGGCCGAGTTGGAAACCTCTAGCATTTTTCATCTCTCCCTTCATCTTCCTCACCGTTTTTATCAATTAGACTGATAATGAATCTCACTGTAGTGTATAAAAGTACACCAAACTGGACGCCACATGAGATAGAATATGTACTAACGCTTGGTAAATATGATGAGTGTTTGGGGAAGCAAGAAGAGAGAGTGGAATTGCAACTAGGAGTAGCTGTAATCCCAGAGTAACTCAGGTGGGAAGTCAGGAGGTCTCTGGTCCAGCCTCTGCTCCCAGCGGAGCTCTGGGCCAGGCCACGTTGCTCAGGGCTTTATCCAGCCTGGTCCTGAAAACCTCCGAGGATGGAGCCTGCACAACGGCTCTGAGCAGCCTCTTCCACAGCTTGGCTGTCCTCATGGAGAAAAGGTTTTCCTTAATGGCTATATATAGGCTTTATATAGCTTTATACATGTGTACACATACATACAGCGTTTCTATAGCGTGGTCTGATATATAGCTTTTCCCTTCAAGACTGTGAGAGCTGATGGAAGAGTTGTTTTGAGACTTAGGTGGATTTTGCATCAAGCCCATAAGCAATTAGGCAGTTTCTTTACTATGCATGACTGTATGCCAACATACAGAGGACAAACAGGGTTGCAGGGCCACTAGACCACCCTGAGATAGCTGGAAGAAAGAGCTGGCAAATAAAATACTTACTGGCAAAGGGCTAAAGTATAGAGGAAAACTGAATGGCTGTGGGAAAAATAAAAGTTAATGGAAAGTAATTTGGCAACTTAATCTGGAGGTTGGCAGGAATCCAGGTGGATAATAATTTGATTTCAGCTGCTTTTGTGTACTTAGTCATTCAGATACCCTGCAGAAAGTCACACCGAGCTCAGCTGGCTTAAGATAAAGCTAGCAGCTTGTGTCTCGAGCTGGTCAGTCCGGGGTGTAAGAAGGGCCACCGCTTCAAGCAGCTCACCAGGGGGACAAACTAAGGTTTGGTGGAATTTACACTTACGTATTGATATAAAACCTGGCTTTGCAGGGACATTTGATTTCCTGTCGTCATCTTGTTGTAACAACTTTCAGCTTAGGCAGTCTAAGTATGTATCTCCTCCCCCTCATCTCTGTAGTTCTAGCACAATTCGTTAGAGCCGCTGTGACAGTTAGACAGGCATCATCTCTCTCTGTGTGAGTGGTATCCCCATTAAGATAATGAGAAAAGTCTGACCTAGCACTCAACATTTCTACACATAACACAAACTTAATGAAACTACCAGCTATTTCTGTGCCTTCTGAATATGCTGAATTCTCTCACAGTGTAATTAAATTGCTAGGGTGCAATTGTTTTGCCCTTCCTTCAAGTTTGTGTCAGCATCCTTGTTTGAAAGCTTGCTGCTTTGTCACCTGGCTTTGCCATCATGGTGCCTTTAAATGTTTACTAGTTATGGAGTTTGCCTGATCCAGGGCGTGCTGGTCTCCAGGTGCTGAGGATGTGCACATCCTCTGGACTGCTCAGCGAAACCTCATTTTTTTTGTTCATCTGTTGCGGCGTGTAGAGGTGTTATTCCTACCTGTTGAGAAACACTGGAGTGGGACACTGGTAGTGAAGAAAAATACCATTATTATATGTGAATTGTGTCTTTAAAAGTATTTTTCAAGTACTAATGCAGTTAAGGCTCTTCCCATGTAATTTCAAGAGTTTCTTTGCCATGCGTGGGCAGTTTATGGCTAATTTTATTTTCACTGTGTAATTGTTCATTCTAATGAGTCCTGTATACATGGACCCTGAAGATTGCAGTTTAAAAAAAAAAAAATTAAAAAATGGAGATCACTGTCCAGCTTAACAGCTGGACCTATATTGGTGGGACATTTAGGTGCATCCCATTCCATTTGCATGGACAGGCACCTGCTGGACACTCAAAAATGCCGTGGAAGGAAACATCAGTTTCAGCTAACAGCAGCAGAGGTTGGTGAGTCTTGGGTGCTTGGGAAAATGGGAAAATACCTGGTTATGTGCTTGAATGGCTGTGCTCCTCCCGAGGCAGCTGAGCTGTAACTGAAAAGAGCTACTGGCAGTTCTCGGTATACGTTGCTGTAGCCATCCAGGACCAGACTCTGCACATATGGCTGAGAAAGTCTTCGGTGCTCCGGATTGTTTATTAAATGTTTTATGCCTCTGCCTGTCCAATCTAATGTCATTAGCAAGATAAGGAGGGAGTGAATTCCAAGAAATAGTCTCTCCCTTCTCCTAATGCACCTCTTTGTGCTTTATATGCCTCTCTCACATTTCTGATTTCCTCGGCATCAAATTGCCCTTCAAAATGGTGAGTGATATTCTGTAGTGAGGGAAATGTGGCTGTTGATAGCTGAAAATAAGGTGTCAGCAGTGAAATATTAACCCCGCTGTAATGTATTACCTAATTAGCGTAACTCGCTGCAAACTTCAAGTGTCTCAAATGCACTGCTCTCAAATGAGCCCCAAATCAGTGTTTATCTCAGCAGTAAACTTATTTAATATAAATATACCAGGGACTCTCTTGAAGTCTGTATGTGTGACTCACCCATTTATTTGGGATATGGAGCATAAGTCTCTGCATTTCTTAGTTTTAACTGTGCTTTGTCAGCCACGCTATTGGATTTGAAGATTGGAAAATGCTTTTATGCAAGTATTTAATTTCTGAGGGGAAAGAGTTTGCAGATTTCAGCAACTAATTACTCTAGTTGGTTTAAATTAATAACAGGAAGATCTGCCGTTATGACAGTAGCAGTGGAAGTAAATTACTTGCACTGCTTCCAGAGCAGAATGCTTTTCCTGACGAGCGCAGGATAATGCCTGTGCAGCTCAGAAAAGTGCAGTCATTTTATTCTCTGGGATTCCAACTTCTGAAGCAAGGAAGAGGGAAAGTGGCATTGCCTTTTTCATGGGTCTAAAGATTAAACCTTTCTTTAAGACCTGAGGCAGCTCTTCCAGAATACAGGGCAGTGAAAAAGCTCCCCCTAAGTAGCTTAACCTTTAATACTTGATGGAAAGATGGTAACAGTACCCAGTGATCAAAGCTGCTACCAGTCTTTCAGGGCTGTATTTACCAATCTCCCCTCACACCAGTCGCAGAGTTTCCCGTGTATATTATATTTCTGTGGAATTACAAATAGCGGGATATGCATTTTAAATATGATGTTTTAATTAATGTCCCTGCACCCATCAATTGAACTTGAAATTTTGTAAAGATATTTTTCTTGTCCTGAAAAGCAAATGCTCCAAGCAGAAGAGTTTTTTCCTGATGTTTAATGCAGTTACAGCAGCTGTCTGGTGGTGTCCATAATGTACACTAACAGGGAATGAAAAGGAGGGCTCCCAGCACTCAGCTGACTCGGAGCCGATGCAAACAATCCAGAAATTACAGTAAACTTCCTAAAGCCATTTCTTGAGGCGATATAGGAAAGTTTAATTCGTGGTAAGCACCTGATTTCCCCAAATGGTGGGAAATTTAAACTAAAAAACCAGAAGTGTGCTGAGGGGCTGAAAACACGCACCCAACCCAGATAACTTCTCTTGTGCTTGGCATGAAGAACCATCCTGTATTTGGTGTTTTTAGGGACGTTTTTTTAAACTTGTGCTGCAGGGCTCCGTAATTGACAGCAATCCTTCAGAAGCCCATTCAGTTAATGAGAAGACAATGTGGAGGGAACCTGATTTCCCTTTGGTAAATCCGTGCTAGTTGTTCCCACTCTGCTTCTTGTCCTTCAGGCTTCAGGAAATGTTCTTCAGGAGAGTTTGCTCTATAATCTTACCAGGACTTAGGTGAGACCGGCCAGCCTGTAGATCTCTAGATCCTTCTCCTTGACCTTTTTCAAGGTGGGCATGACATCTATTCCAGTCATCAAGGCCGTCTGCAGTAACTGCAACCTTTCTGTGTTGGAGTACTAATGAAAATTGTCACTTACCCTTTCCTTTAAGCAATTTGGAATCTCGATACCTTAATAGTGCAAGAAAATAATTATTTTCAAGCATAATCATTCAGATTTAAACTGTGACCTTCTCTTTTGCAGTCATCAGCCACTTGTAGTAGTACATTTCCAAGGTTAACTGTGAAGGAAAAGAAATAAGTTTAATTATTATGGAAACTTGCGGTATGAGCACACTTGTTTACAGGCTATATAGATAAAAGATGCAAAAATAATATTTTTCATTCAGAAAACTTCACTGATATATATAGATCATTGAGTTTTAGTTAAAATACTTCCATTTTGGTCCAGTTTGAACGTTTGTGGACAACAAGATCCATCAATGGCCTCATTCTCTTCTTGCTGAATTACATCTTGGCATCAGTGTGGCCAAATACTTGTGTGTACTACGGGTTAAGCAGAACGGCATACTAATGGAGGCTTTCCACTGCCTTGGTATTTATATTGAGCTCTTTTAGTGGTATGGAGCCGGGTGAGCCTGTGAGAGAAGGGAAAGATGAGTTATCTGGTCGCTGACATTTGTCAGTCCCAGCCTTGTAAAACTTTGCGCAATCACATATGTTGCAGATCTGTAGCCCGCTAGCCTAGGACATAAAACCCCAAACAGATAGTGCTAAAACAGTCTGTCGTGCATTGTATAATGATGTATAGCCTCACTTCTTGGAAAAGATATCATTATTCTGTGGTGATTAGCAAAAAAGACGCACTGTGGAAAGAATGTTTTACTGTTGTATCAAGAAAATGATGAAGTCTAATGTAAATTATCTATGTGAGATCAGCGGGGAAAAAAGGAGTAGTTAAATTATCTTTTTTGACAGAAATTCATCAAAGCCCATTTTACTGGGCTTCTCTCTTTGAAGATTTCCCTTCCTAACCAAGCTAATTTCCATCCCGTGTTTTCAGTGTTGTTGAAAAATCTCAGGTTGTTCTTATTTCTGAGGGCAATTGGAAGCAAGAAACTTATAGGAGCACTTTAAAGAGATTGGGAAAAATAAGGACTGATGCTTTTCATGTAATCCTTAAACCAGCACACAGGACACCAAGTAACAGTGCAGGTGTCCTCCCTGTATAAGACACTTGTATTATTTTAGGTACAGTTCATAGAAAATTTGGTTTCAATGCCCGTCTCCTCTTTGGACTCAACTCTAAGGTTGTGCTAATTCTGAACTTCCAGTCTTTCTTTTTTTAATAAAAAGTGGGAATGTACAATTTATAATTTTCAAAATTTATTTAATGTAGGTTTTTATAGCCTATTGGCTGAGTTCAAGGACATTGAAAAGTTCTGGACTGAGACACATTTTTTGTCAAGAGTTACAAATGAACAAAGGTAAATCATTTTCCCTGTCTTAACCCATGACTGTTAAGCAAGCAGTGCCACCTCCACAGGCACGTAAATACGGCCATGTCATGGACGTTCTGTCACCGTTGGTCTTTGAGCTGGCAGGTTCCAAGATTGTGACTCATGGGTTTTTTTTTACATCTACAGTATCTTCTTTGTTCAGATCTTAGTACATTGCGAGTAAGGACTTTAGCAGCCCATATGCTTCTGAGCATACAGTACATATATGTTATCAGTTCATCCCTTGTTACTGGTCCTTATCAGCAGCTGGGTTTCAGTTACATGCAACTGTTGATCAGTGAAGTCATTACTAACTTAGTGACTCTTTTATTTGGTATTTTGCTTGAACAGTTTGTTTTGTGTTCTGTACCAGAGAGGAAGTCACTTAAGAAATTTTTAAGTGGGAACCATTAGCTAGCATTGTAAGAGTTATTGTTACGAATCACATCATTCATTTAGGTTATCTTTACTATGTTGAATATATACCCCCTTAAAATTTTGCAGACAGCAATAGAAATATACTCTCTGATGTGCCAAAAATAAAGTTGTGACAGTCTTTCACGTCAGTGTTTGCAGTGTCGGTCCTGCAGCCAAAGAGCTGGTGAGACCCTCCTCTGGCAGGAGGTAGGAGTGGCACAAGCCGGTTCAGCCCAGGTACCCTTACGTCAGGTAGACGCTCACAGCAACTTCTGTGAGGGAAAGCAGAGAAGCTCTCTGGTCAAATATTGTTGCCAATATTTTTTTACAGATGGAGGAAAATAAAATCAGGGGAAAGTCAGGTGAAGCAGAAGACAAAGCAAAAGACGCAGCTCTTAAAGGAAAAGTTCATAAGTAAGGATGTTTCTGATCCAGAAATCAAAAAGAATAAGAATCCATTCTTCCTTCTAACAGAAAAGCTGCATGAGAGTCCATGAACATCAAAAACCATTGTATTCTTCCTGGCTGCTCTGGTTCTTGAAATGCTCGCTGATGAATTGGAGATTATTTTTTGGCCATCCTGAATTTCTTGCACTGTAGACATCCATACTGACGGTAAACTGTCACATAATTTTTTCCCAGTTGTCAAGTGCTTGAGGCAACAGTCGCAGATTCATCCAATACATCATTTTTTGTAATCTGGAAGTCCAGAAAGTTGCACAGACAGATAGCCAGCACGTAAGAGGCTGAATAGTTGCTTCTCGCTCACATTTAGTGGATCAGATTTTCATTCCATCAATTGTCAGATACCCTCTGTGCACGTGTAGGGTTTCTGCATTTTGCAAGCCTGGCTGGCAGCTCAACCAGCTTTAGTGCTCCTCGCTCTAAAACTCCTTGATTTAAGAAAAGTAATTCTGCGTACTTGAAATTAACAAAGCACAAACCAAATAATTATGTATTTTAATATGCTAGAGGCCTGTCTCTGTTAACAGCTAACGATGCATGTTTTAGATAGTTCAAATCCAATAACATTTACATGCTCTGTGGAAGAAGAGGGCAGCTCTAAAGTGATGCAGCTTTTGTTATTTTTGTCATCTCTATTGAGCCAAGCCGCTTCAGCTTTGGATGGAGTATTTAAATGCTAACAGTTGTAGTTTTAGTGACTTCACATTTCAATCAATAGCAAACCAATATAGCAAGAAAGTATTTTAGACTCCAAGTTTTTGCTGTTATCTTTCATACGATCACAGTAGTTATTCAAGGCTCCTTGGCTGCTCTTTGAAGAACAGATGTATTTACTGGAGTGTCTCCTGCTAAATCTCAGCTCAAAGGAGTTAAAGTTATCTTCTGCAGAACTTTCCCTCTGAATCATATATTTTTCTGTATGTGTGTGTAAGGTGGGTGTTGTGAATTCTTCTCTCCTGAACTTCAGTATGGAGGTAGCTACATTTTTTTTAATTTGGGGGGAAATGATCTTTACATCTTAATTTCCTTATACCTTGCATTGTAGTTATTTAGTATTGGCAAAGCACTTTGAGATTCCTCTGCTGAAGAGACTATTAGATCTAAAATGCATTATTGCTCACTTTTGTAAACGACAGAAATATAAAGTGCTACTTTGGCAGAAAGAGCATTTTGAAATATTAGATTTATTGAAAAGTGTTGTGTGTCCTACTAGTAAGTCAATTCTAGCAATGAAGTCCGTAGGGCAAATATGTCTGTATTACCATTACCGCAGGCTGAGCGCTAAATAGATCTGCATTGCCTGTAAAAGCAATCTCCTGGTGGCTCAGATTAACTGTAGGTCCTCTGCTGTCTAGAGTTGTGAACAGCTCTCTTAAGTTAAGAAAGGTTTTGTTGGTGTTGAAGATACGAATCAAATTGATCCAAACATGGGCATTCGTAAGGCGTCTCTCTGCTCTTGGTAAGCTCTGTTCACTTTCCAAACGATTGGAAGTTCAACGTGTTGATGAAGCTACTGCAGGATGGGAGAGTTTCACCTGAGGATCAACGCTCCAGCAAGAGGGATTCAGTCCAGCACGAGAGTCTCTTCTTTTGTTCATCCTCCTTTTTCTGTCTTTTGCCTGCTCACTGTCTCAAATCGGCCTCGTTAAACAATCTTATTCTTCAAAAGGAGAATTATTGTCTCTGTTCATAGTGGGCAGCCATTGGTGGTTGGCTCTTATCAGCTGGTTTAGGATCCTGGGAATATTTGTACCACATGGAGCAATTTCAAAATCAGCTTTCAGCTGTAATGCTGTCAGGTAGTCTTAGTGAGAAGGATTTTAGGCAAGCAATTTTAATTTTAGTCAGGAACTTTCTAATTATTTCCATACTGTGCTGGTGCTACATCTAAGAGTCATAATATCAAACACACAAAATACTCCTTTATATTGCATTCATAGGATTCAGATTAGATGGAATTTAGACCAGTTTAAAAAATAATTTTTGAAAAGAACTTTATTGATTTAGAATAACGTTACAAAAAAATGACTTCTCTTTTTCCAGAATGATTTATTTACACTGTTGGAGGCAGTATACTCTAATTGTCTCCGACATTGTATACTCTGGAATATCTCTTATTTCTACATTAAATCAAAGACTAGAAAGTAAAGAGTGGTGCAAGGTATTGGCTGGCTTTTTCCCCTAGAAGTTGGTTAGAAGCTATTAAAATATGAGGGCACTTCACTAATTCAGTTATTGTTAATTGTTAGAAAATCTAGGAGGAGGACTGGCTGATTTCCTAAGTAACAGAAAGGACTAACGGTTGGGTTGATTCTTCCCCCGGCTGTCAGGCAATCGTGTGTCCACCGCAGCCAGCGGTTGTGTGGGAGAATGAGGATTGCAAGGCACGAGCATTGATTCTTCAGGAGAGCTGACAGTAGCTGTTATGTAATGTGTCCCGATCTCACGCATGTCACAAGTCCATGTGTCACTTCCATTTATTTTCAGTGCTTGTTGTTTCCACGGTGAATTAATATGCAGAGTGCTTTAGATTTCGTGAAATGTTTCTCCCCACTCCTTTGAACTCTTTAATGAAAGTGTTTGCTAAGCCAGCTGTACGTTGTACTTGGGGTTCGAAAGCTCTCATTTGTTCCTTTCAAAATGTCAGAGCGCGCCTTGTGAGCAAGGCATCCAGGGGAAAAAAGATAATCTGGATCAGTGGCCGCATTTTGTACAAAGTTACTGACAAATGGACATGTTCTTGGCAGCTTCTACCTATGTCAACGCGTTGTAGGGCTGCAAAGCTGCCCCAAGGCAGGGCAGGCTGTGTATCTGGTGCTCCATCAGCCCCTCCTCGCTCCTGCCCAGGGTGGGCTGTGCTGGAGTACTCTGCTGGAAACAAGTTTGCTGCTACCTGGCTGATGTACAGCTAGTGTTTCTTCCTCTGATAGCTTTCTGGGGTCTTTCAACCAAATAGCTTCAGCTAAACGTGTGGTGAGGCTGCTGCAATTTGTTCCAGAGGCAGACCTGGCTCTCTGCAGCCCATGGACTGGCGTGGAGAGGTGATGGAGGCCAGCCTGGTGACCCGGCGTGACGACCGTGTGCACCGATGAGCAGCAGAGAGGCAGGGCTGCTGGGGCTCCAACTGGACTAGAAAACCTAATGAGAAACTGGAAGAATTGCTCTCCAAACCACACTGTTAAGGGGAGAAGGAGGAGGGAAGAATATATTCTGGGATATGCATTAAAACCTACTTCTGCTAAAGCTGTCAGTGGCTTTCACGTCAGGTACTCTAATGTTCCACTTGGGTTGGTGTCCTATATTTTTCATATATGTGCTTTGTCTCACAATAAACTCCTCATCACCATGAACTATGTACTCTTCAAGGCTATAATGAGTTTACTTCTCAAGGTATCCAAAATCTGCCGGTGCAGACTGACAGGGAGCCTGTGCTGGGTACCCAGAGTGCCAGGCTGTGAAAGGATATGAATGACCGCAACAACAGCGTGTTACATGTTTGTTCAGGTACATACTTGGTTTTGTAGGCTATTCATGTGCTACTTAATTTCTTTTTCCTCGTCATTCCTCCATTCCCAGTCTTCGCACTCAGCCTCAGGTTAAGAAGCCCACGACCAGAAAGAAGGCTAGGCAAGGCGGGATGTCTAACTGCGTATCAGAAGATGTGCCTTATGCAAGCCTTCTTTAGGAAGCTCATCCTTCGATGTGTCTGAGGCTGCGATGTAAAAAATCTTACTGTAGGGCTTGCTGTGTGAGCAGAGAAACAGGAACAGACAGGGATGGAGGAGGACTTGCCTAGCTAGTTCTCAGCCTTCAGGACTTCAATGCACACCCTTGAAGACGGTGGGATTTTTACTTGTTTATTGTCTTCAGTGAGAATAGACCAGGCTTTCACATATATTTGATTTAGTAATGTAATTTCCTAAGACTGGTAGAGACCTTCCAACCTGAAACACAGCTTGCTCTGGCTGTCAAGACTTGTGGCAGCTCCCTTTACTAAAATTATGCTGAAAGAATAAAATGAAATTTATTGCATATTTAATTGGAATTTCATTGCTTTTGTCCATCTGATACTGAATTGGTCTTCAGCACAAGAAAGAAATAAAAACAGAGCAGATTCTCTTGCAGAACCCAGTTATTGCTGATGGTAATTATAGGCCGTATATTCAGCTAATAGGAGTTTGAACCGTGTTTCCAAGTAC
>NW_008824372.1:390318-391576 GCF_000699105.1 Pygoscelis adeliae
GCTGACCCCAACTGGCCAAAGGGACATTCCACACCATGGGACGTCATGCTCAGTACACAAACTGGGGGAAGCTGGCCGGGGGGGCCACTGCTCAGGGACTGGCTGGGCATCGGTCGGCAGGCGGTGAGCAATTGCATTGTGCATCACTTGCTTTGTGTATTATTATTATTATTATTACATTATTATTGTTGTTATTATTTTATTTCAATTATTAAACTCTTTTTATCTCAACCCACAAGTTTTTCTCACTTCCACTCTTCCAATTCTCTCCCCCATCCCACCGGGGGCGGGGGGGGGAGGAGTGAGCGAGCAGCTGTGTGGTGCTCAGTTGCCGTCTGAGGTTAAACCACAACAGCATGTCACTGTCCCCCACGGACACTGCAGAGGGACAGGGGGACATTCTGGGGTTTGGAAGGAACGACTGCCCTATTTGCAGCCAGGCGGGTGGTGGGGAAAGTCTTTGCTTGGGTCTTGGTCCTGTAAGTTTTGAAGCAGATGCAGCCACAGGAATCTGTGCTGAAGACGACTGACATAACATGAACCTTAAGCACAGTCAGCTGCTGCTTACAAAGAACTTAATGCCAGCGGTTAGAATATTCAGGCAACATCTGGAATAAAAATGTTGGTAGTAATAATGTGAATTATCAATCCCCTTGTATGCCAGTTTCAACTTGTTGTCTCTTTTGTTTGAAATGACCTGATTTTTCCAGAAAACCTCTTTCTTGCTTTCCATACATAAAAAATTTAACCCAGTGTGTTTGGAGAGACTAGATTTTCCTAGTGGTGTCTGGATGATGCCCTATCTGTTTCCCAACTCGGCAGTGGGCATGTTGATGAGAAAAAGAATAGAGAGGTAAAACTGCAGGGACTGCCTGGGATCTAATGAATCTTGTAATTCATGTGTTCTTTGGGAAGATGAAGGTGCAGCTTGTTCTTGCTGTCCTATGCGCAGCTGTGGAAGGGAAAAGCAAGGAGCCTGAGGAAAGCAACTGGATTTTGATTCAAATCCCTGTCCTTTCTTCTCCCTCAGGAATGACCATCTTTCACTTGAGTTTGGTGTTGGTCCAGATTCAATCTCCCTCTATCTGTTTGTTAAAATCACATTGTTGAATGAGCCCTTGATGTCATGTTGTCCTTCTCAGATGGATGAGAAGCTTTTCTGTTACTGATACTCCAACACAATAGCCCTGCAGGGAGAAGAAAAAAAATAGTCCCCTAGGAACTTTTTACTTATTAAAAAAACAATTGCAGGGAAAGA